>NC_067227.1:29583399-29883399 GCF_019924925.1 Ctenopharyngodon idella
GATTTTTTCTATGGCGAGGAAATTCTATGTCGGACTTGTTCAGACGGTGCGAAGTCAACGTTCTGAAGAAGAAAGAATCAGAGGAACTGGCATTCGGTGTCGCTTCATAAAGGCAAAGAGCCAACCGCCATTCACACACTCAAACACGGTTGCCATGGCTGTTTTCTGTTGTTGTTGTTTTGTTTTTCTGCGGATCTCCCGCATGCCCCACACTTTGAGAACCACTCATGCAATGTCCTTTTCATGCCTAGTATTTCAAAATATATAATTATCACAAGACTATTTGGTGGAAAAAGTCATCTTTTTGTTCTCTACACTTCTCTGCCCCAGCTTGTTTCCTAATCAAGCTTTCTAATAAACCTACCATTGTATACTATGAATACAGCTGGCTCTGTGACAGTGCGTATGTATCTCTATTGTAAGTAGCTTTGGATAAAAGTGTCTGCTAAATGTGAAAATTAGACATCGGGTACCATGATAATTAGAAAAGTTTGAAAAATATGTCATATGTTGTGATGTATTTGATGGTTATGAATGGAGTGGGCAGAGAGTAAATTCTCAGCCATGCGATGAGCCGAGGGAGTGTGAGGAGACAGATGGTGTGCTGCTGCCATGCTGTGGATGGAAACTGTGTGGACAGGAAGTCTCACCTGGAAGGAGAGCTTGGCAGGGCTGCGTGGAGCGATAGGACTGAGCGTGCTCCAGAAGTGAATGGTTGATGGCAGTGGACTCGGTGTCAACAGCACTGGAGTCTAAGTGAGAGAGAGAGAGAACTGAAGAGCTTGTGTGTGTGTGTGCGTGTATGAACCATTTTCCAAGGTCATTATGTTGTGTCTCTTTGTTCTTGGTTATCTGGTAACACAAGCATTCGTATCTCTCTGGCTTTGTTAAAAATCACATTGAGACTGTGTGAATACGAGCTTGGTACATGTGAAGCATCCATTCATACCACACAAATGCTATTGTTGCCTCCCACAACAAAAAATAAACAAGATATTTCTGATAATTATAAAAATTATGGCATAAGCAAAGATCTAGCTCTTAAAAACACCCAAACACAACTCCATTGAAAGAATGTAAGATAATGTTGAAGCTCTGTAATAGTCATTTAAAAGTCATCTTTTTGTGCTTTCTATATGGTAAAAGAGGGCATTGTGTTGAAAACAGGGCTTGTGGGTTTCGTCTTAATAATGCCACTACAAGCAGCACTAATTAAATTCCATCAAATAGTGCAAACAACTTTAAATTTGTTAACTGAATTAGATGCATTTAAAAAGGCACAAAAATGCACATTTACATGTTAGCACATCTTTTTAAACAATCATAGTAATGAACTGGATGGCTCACCAGGGCATGGGAGGTGATGACTGTGGGTGTTAAGGTGTTTGTGGCACTGCCAGGGGCCAGCAGGCTGTTGACCGCTGCATTGACCTTATCCAGTGAGAGTCCAGGGGGCAGCAGTGTAGACGAGGATGGCAGCTCCAGCACACGTGGCTTCTTCGATTTAGGAGGCTGGACTTCCTGCGTGCTCGTCGGGAGGGAGGCTGATGCCGTATTGGTGTCCTCTGAAAACAGTTTTGAATGAAGAGCTAAAACTGGCAGTTGATTTTTAAACACTGGGGTCTTTGTTGACCTATTACTATGTTGAATAACTGTAAAGCATGGCTTGAAGTTGTTTATCGTTTTAATAAACATGTGGGATCAGTAATATGATAAAAAGACATCTACATTTGTTAATGAACTAATCACGATAAACAATACTTCCACCAATATATACTACTGGAGTAGTTTGAGGTCAGTAAGATTTTTTTAAGGAAATTAATGCTTTTATTCAGCAAGGATGCATTAAATTGATCAAAAGTGAAAGTAAAGACATTTATAATGTTACAAAAGATTTCTATTTCAAATAAATGCTGTTCTTTAGAACTTTCAAATAATCCTAAAACATTTATCATGGTAACTGTTTTTAAGATGTTCTTAAAATGTTTCTTGACTCTTTCAGTCTGGTCCATACTCCATAATTTTACGGTGATAAATCCAAAATAAAGTGAGTTCCAAAGTGACACTGAAGACTGGAGTAATGATGCTGAAAATTCAGCTTTGATCACAGGAGTAAATAACATTTTTAAATATATTAAAATAGAAAACAGTTATTTTAAATTGTTACAATACTTCACAATACTACTGTTTTTACTGAATTTTTAATTAAATCATTTAGCCTTGGTGAGCAGAAGAGATTTCTTTCAAAAACAGCAATTAATTAGCTTAACACTAGGCTGTTTACGGTTGCCAAGCAAATTGAAGTATTAATATGGAGTTTATTTGATGTCTCTTTTATAATTGAGACTAAAACGCTAAGGAATGAGATACCATTTACAAAAAGATTCACTTGGAATTAGTAAATGTAGATCAGGCAGCTGCTATGAGCATCACCAGCTATTCTGAGCTCAAAGTCTTTTTAATGAACCAGAATCAACCAGAACATTTATTCAAACAGAACTTTTAACTAACCGGGTAGCTCAGGCTTCTCTTTCACTTCTCCTTCTCCAACCGGCTGGGCCACTGGCTCCACGCAGGGTGATGGGGCATCCACAGGAATTGGGGCATCTGTAACTCCAGGGACAGGCACTGTGGACACCGGCTGAGTATGGCAAATAAAATAAATAAATTACTCTTGCATTTCATTCCAGCCAAACATTTTTTTCCCCCCTTTTTTTGGATGTTGTACACTGAATAATTCATAAATGACTGTGACATGTCTGTACACCTCAACATCTGGTTTTTCATCCAGATCGACAATCTCCAGCAAGTCTTCCTCAGGTGGGAGATTGGACTCTTTGGCCAGCCCGACAGGAGGAGGCTTTATGACCACAAACACAGGCTGAGAGGGGTTGACAACACATTCGCCATGAGCCAGAGGAATGAGCGAGGTCAGAGAGCTGGGATCGGACAAGTAGATCTGTGGTGGGTCACCCAAACTCTGGCTCTTCTGTGCTTGAGCATTCTGTGGGATGGATAGATGAATTTAAAACAGTGTTTTTATGCACAGATGTCTTAATAATAACAGTATTTAAAGGATTAGTTCACTTCAGAATTAAAATCATGCCCATGTAATCAAAGATGTTTATGTGTTTCTTTCTTCACTCGAAAAGAAATTAAGGTTTTTGAGGAAAACATTCCAGGATTTTTCTCCATATAGTGAAATTCAACAGTTACCAAAGGGTTGAAGGTCCAAATTGCAGTTTCAGTGCAGTTTCAAATTTAAAAAATTATACTTTTTAACCACAAATGCTCATCTTGAAATACCTCTGCGAAGTGCCACGCATTGCATAATCACGTTGGAAAGGTCATGTAGGCGGAAGGTAGGGTAGGGCGAAAAACTCATTTTCATCTTCAACATCGTTGTTTTACCTTTTTTTGTAAAAGCCGTTTGACTTAAGTCTTTGCACGTTTGCTTTGTACTTCAGCTTACGCTATGCGTGACCTTTGCAACGTGATTACGTAACGCGTAAGTTGTGGATGCGCAGTGCAGAGCTAGTGCAAGAAGAGCATTTGTGGTTTAAAAGTATATAATTTTTATCTTTTTTTAGAAAATGACAGATCGTTTCACTAGCTATGACCCTTATTCCTCGTCTGGGATCATGTAGAGCCCTTTGAAGCAGCACTGAAACTGCAATTTGGACCTTCAACCCGTTGTACCCTGTTGAAGTCCACTATATGGAGAAAAATCCTGAAATGTTAATTTCTTTTCGACTGAAGAAAGAAAGACTTAAACATCTTGGATGACATTGGGGTGAGTAAATTATCAGGAACTGATCCTTTAGCATGGGTGTTGGATCACCAGCTGATTAGCTGACTTTTAGAAATTTTCCAAGAATCATAATGCATAATCTTTTATAAATCTGCCTATTAATATCATGTTGACCAGGAGGCTACAATGAGTGCTTCAATGAGCAATGAGTAAAAACTAGTTTGTAACTATTTTACTTCCATATTGTGACATTTTCAAGTGCAACAAACAACATTTTTGTATGGAACTTGATTTTATTAATTGGGAAAAGGGCTTGAATGAATGCAATGCAATTTCTGACACTATCAGAACTTTGTCAGAGGCTGAGATTCACTGTAAATATAATTAGCATGACTGCCATCAGTAAACGTGTCGCACAGAGCAATCAAAGACTGACGATTTTGACTACAATAAGCAATTCTTACTGTGGTTGCAGTGGCTGAGCCAGAGGGCGTCTGGGGGCTGAGGGCGGGCGTAGCACATGGGGATGGGTGGGTCACTATCACCTGCAAGCTGCTGCTCTCCACAGTCGACTGGGCCTGAACAGATCCCTGCTGTCCTTCTGTCTGACACATTCGCATCTGCAACGTACACATACAAAATCTCTGTGAATCAAATACTTGATGTGCCTCACAAGGTTTTGCAACCCGTTGATAAATCGTTTAACTAATAACTTGTGTCATCTGAGAGGATTTATTACAGAATTAAAAACATCAGATCAGAGATTTAAATATGAAATCCAGAATAAAGCTGACCTCATGCACTGTGCGGTCCAGAGGGGCAGGTTTGGGGCTGCCGTCACTCAATACGTGCTCGGTTTTGATGAATTTGGAAGAGGTTTTGCAGGGCGTCTGCAAGGACTGGATGGTGAAAGTGGAGTAAAGACCAGACTTCATGTAATCGTTGCGGGAGCTGCGTTGAACCGAGCTGGGCGAGGAGCGCTGAACCTGCAGGCTCTTGGAGAGACACGTGTTGGTGGTGTTAGCAGCACCTATAGGTTTGGTCTGAATGGACGACTCCAATTTCTCCCCCGCAGTGGCCCTCTGTGAATCCTCAGGACTTCTCAGACCATCAGCAGAGTTGGGATCCGGAAAGGTCACAAACTTGTAGACGAATTTCTGGCCGCTAACTTTCTTAATAATATTCTGTGGGAGTATGAAGAAGCATTTTGAGTAAATAATGTCAAATTATGTTTAATTCCATTTATTTAATCTCATTTGCTATCATTAAATTATTATATCAAAAATATAGCCTATAATACTGTTCAAAAGTTTGGGGTCAAAAAGGTTTTTTGAAAGGAGTCTCTTATGCTCATTATAGCAGTATATATTTGATCTAAAATACAGTACAATACCTTTATTTCAATATATTTTAAAATGCAATTTATTCCTGTGATGCAAAGCTGAATTACATTACTCCAGTCTTCAGTGTCACGTGATCCTTCAGAAATCATTTTAATACGCTGATTTGCTGCTCAAGAAACATTTCTAATTATTATCAGTGTTAAAAACTGTTTAACCCTCAAAAACTGAGACGGCCGCCGGCGGCCAAAAAGAACTATCGTTATAAAATGTTTAATAACTTTTGAACCGCTAATCAAATCTGTATGCTTTAAAATGTTCCGTAAAGAAGAGATTCTCGGCTTTTCAGTGATATCGCATTTATCTCATTCTGACATTCAGAGGCTCCATGGTGAGACTGGTTACGTCATCAAAATCTGCAGCATGTGGTTTGTTCCTCTAAGCCAAACAGGAACGATTGTTGATGCCTAGTCCCACCTCCTATGCCCAGATTGGTTCAAACCGTCATCATCTCAACCAATAAACATAGGTTTTGGTCATTTGAACCACGATACTATCATGTTTCTTTGGAAGTATGAATAAGTGCAAATTGAAAGTATTTGCGTGCGCATGTATCTGCGTGTATGAAAACAAACACAAAAATTACAGATTTGAATGAGAACACTCATGTTAAAGTATGACTTTGACATAACATGAACCAAAATTGAGGATAAAACAGTTTCACATCGGACAAGTTATTGCAATTTATGTTTTCAAACGTGTCTCTACGCAGTCTCCGGTGCAATCAAATGCGACGCGAACGTGAGGAGTACAGCCACAGGACTGCTCTGGTTGGTTGTTATATTATCTAAATACTTATTTTATAGTTTGTGAAGATCATTAACATTAGTAGTTCAGTTGAACTACTTATTTTTCTCTCTTATTTTGTGTGTATTTTGTGAAAAAACCTTTGCACTGTTTTTATTTTCGTTGCACAAGACAATTTTCATAATTGTTTTCATTACTTGCAACACTATTTGTTTTTATTCATGTTCAGATTGAAAATATATTTCTCTAATAAGTCACTTTTGCTTTAGTGTTCTGTTGTATAACATTTTTTTGTATTAATTGTACTCCCTGGTCTTTTTGGACACACATTATCAATAAATAAAGTACACCTGTTTATCCCTAAATAGTAATATTGTAGTTTTATCTAGAGTAATATTGTAACAAATGGCTATAACTTGCTTAGAGATTGTTAAATTTATACAAAATTTCATCTGAAAGTTTAAAACATCCAAATATAACTTTTTAAAAGAAAAAATTCAAACTTCAGGAGGTTTTGTGTGAGATTTTTGCTGGCGTTTTTTTGAAATTCTGGGAATTGTATCCATTCTCAGACAAAATAAATGTAAAATTGGCACTTTAAATGAGCTAAACTGAAACTTCAAGTTGTCCTGTTTAAAATGATATATGGCACTTGATGCTGACTGCTAGAATGGGTTAGAAAACCAGAGAAAAGTGCAGGCGAGTCAGGAGCCCCAAAAATGCTCTAGGTCTTTAAGGGTTAAAACAGTTGGGCAAAACCCGATATGTGTCAGTATATTAGATTTGTGCATTAGGTCTTAAAGTGACAGAAGCTTAATATACAGTAAAACCAAAAATTATTCAGATAATTTCATATTTATTTTTGATATTTTTGATATATTTTTACTAGTGGGTGCCGGACACTATAGTTCATTTATGTAAATGAGGATAGCAAAATAAAGTAAACTGTGACATATACCCATAAATTCTTCATACAGTGGACTACCAGTAAAATTGATAAAAATTTGGAACCAAAAATTATTCAGACACTTTGACCTGACCATGTTTTGCTTAAGTGTTATCTGACATAATTAAGATTATTTTTTTCTGACACAGTTTAACTCTGAGATCTTCTCATATTTTATTACCATTTTTTTTTTAACTATAGTGAATAAGCTGTAATAATGAATGAAATGTTCAAGGTGTCTTAATACATTTTGGTTTGACTGTACCTGCTGCCATCAGTGTTATTAATGTTAATCAAACAACAAAAGACAAAGAGAAAATTACTCACTGCTCTTGACTGAATGAACTTTTGTATCTTTAATAAGAATCAGTTTATATTTAATTTATACAGTAAACACTATGCAGTGATTTATTGTTACATTTATTCAATTTCTGTAGCATTTCTTACTATATCTTGAATAAATATGCTGTACATGAAAAACAGTTTATTTACTGTATCTGTCCTATTGTCTGTAATGTGCTTTCTCCCCCTTTTTTTTAATAACAAAAATAAAATAACAAAAATAGATATACTGTGATGTATATCGTTATTGTGAAATAAAATTTCTCATATCATGAAAAAAGACTTTGATCATACCATCCCTAATTAGGATCACTGTTTGTGAACCCAATGAAACTGACCCAATGCCAATTCACAGTTTTAGGGACTGTTAACACCTGGTCACTTCTTGAATTTTTAATGCTCAGATAGCTATCTGATTTATCAAAATGATTCCATTTATACTTGGCCACATAAATGTGTCTCCGCAAAACAGATATAAATCCGATCTTCATTTCCCGCACTATTTGCAGATTTAATGGAGTTCACATCACCAAAAGCAACAAATATGAGCTGCATTTTATTGATCATCAGCTAACTTCAAAATAAAAGACTGCAATAGGAGAGATCACGGCAACAGCACTGGTAAGATCATTTAGACTCACTACTTTTAATGAAGATGATTGTGTTTTGAGCATCTGCGACTTACTTTCAGTTTCATTTGCGGCAGTTTGCACGTTGGCTTTCTGAAGAGATACTCAGCTACTCATCTGCGGCGACACGTTTATTTTTTTAGCATTTTTGAGAGGAGTAAAATTTACATATGTGGTTTCAACAACCAGATGCATTTAGACTTGTTCAGTTTTGACTGGAATGCATCCCCCCAGACCACCTCCTGAAGTGGTTTCAGTGATCAAATTTAAATCTGTCTCGATGTGTTTCAGAGGGCATTTGCATCTGGTCTTTTCACGATCGGATAGTTGTCCGATCAAAGAAAATGCATGAAGTGACCAGGTGTAAACACTCCCACAGTGATTTCTGTTCATACCTTGTCATAGTAGTAACGAAGTGCCCTGCTCAGTTTATCATAGTTCATGTTGGTTTTGTTCTTGCGAAGCCCCCAGAGTCTGGCCACCTCCTCAGCATCCAGCAGTTTGAATTCCCCATCCCCAGACGTCCAGGAGATCAGGTGCTTCTGACTCTGATCCTCCAGCAGGTGTAGCAGGAACTGCCACAATGTAATGGATGGATCCATCGCTACAGGGCAAAGAAAACAGACTATGTTAACCGGGCTTAGTATGTTAACATTATACAAGATTTGAAAAAGGGACTACTACAAAATACTATGCAATTACTACTAACTAAATGTAAAACAACCTGCAATTACTAATGTTTTTGTTCACTTTAATATATGCAGACAATGCATCAAGCCATATGTGCTGTAAAAACAGAGATACTGGTTTTTACTAGCTATGTTGCAAAAAATATATCTAAAATACCTAGATTTCACTAACATGGTAAATATGTTCTGGAACAGCAGATATGTTAGAGAAAAACAGCCTTTTAGGAATTAAACTGAATACAGTAAACTAATTAAATCCCCTTTCTTTAGACATTTTTATGGTTGGATTGAGTGGATGAGTGTAAATGGAGAGTGAACATTTTATCTGCAGTGACATCGAGGGAAAACAGGCAAGAATTAATGGTGCTACAGTCAGCAGAGGACGTGTATCACAAGTTCAGGAAGAACATGTTGAGAATGCAAATTAACCCTATTACCATTCCCCCCTCATTTACGTAACTCATAAGCAACACCTTAGAAACGATCACCATGGTAAAAGCATTTAAGCAACAGTTTCTAAGGAATAAAAAAGACCCCGCCACCTTTTAAGCACACTGAACCAAATAAATCACAGGGAATTGCTGATGACAATGAAGGGAACCACTTCCATTTTAACCCAGCGCATAAAATCTCATTAATTAATACCGTCATTAAAATGAGCTGTAAGTGATTGAGTGAGTGCATTCATTATCAGTAAAATGTCTTCAATAAATAGTGTCAATCTAGAACTGAAACACCAGAAGAATATTCAGTGGGCAGATTGTACAACCACACACCAAGGCAAACAGAGGGTTTTACAAAGCTGTAGTTGAGGATTTAAATGTCATATTGTCCTGTTAGCCCATTATCTACACTTACTCATCAAATAAACATCACACTGCAAGACTGCTAAAATTACTCATTTCCATACAGGCTGACAACAACAACAACAACAACAAAAAAAAGTTTTGAAGACATCTCTATAACACGTAATTGTTCCTGCTAGAAATACGTACAATAATTATGGATTATGCATGTAGATTATTAGCATTTGAAGAACAAATCAGGACTTGAAAGTCAAATTAATTTGACCACTATTGGTGAAAAGAGAATAACCCTCAATGTTATTTATCATGTAATATTTTATAAAATATTACATGAAAGATTTGTCTGACATCTCGCTTTAGTTTTAAGCAATTAATATGAATAGATCAATTATATGGAAGAGGATTAGGGCCAAGCAACAATAAAAAAATAAAACCATCTCGAGATTAAAGTCATTATAATAAATTTTGAGAAAAAAAAAAAAATCGAAATACAATGTTGAGAATAAAATTATTAAATTTTGAGAATAAAGTTGCTGTTTAATAAAAAAAAACTTGTTAAATTTCGAGAAAAAGTCGAAATAAAATTGACAATATTTTTTTCTCAAAATTTAACTAGTTTTTTCTCGAAACAAACTTTATTCTCAAAATTTAATAAATTGATCTTGACATTTTGAGTTTTTTCTAGAAATTTAACGACTTTAATCTCAAGATGGTTTTATTTTTTATTATTACTTGGCCCTAATCCTCTTCCATGCAATTAAAAATGTGTTAAATGTAGATTTTGTTTTATTTTGTACAAATGCAAGAGTTGAACATTATGCATACAAATGCCTAGTAATAAACATAATGAAATATAATAAAAAGTGCTTGTGTAATTACACTGTAAAATGAACGCAAAAATAATAATTTTCTATAGATGAACAATATACAGGTGCTGGTCATATAATTAGAATATCATCAAAAAGTTGATTTATTTCACTAATTCCATTTAAAAAGTGAAACTTGTATATTATATTCATTCATTACACACAGACTGATATATTTCAAATGTTCATTTCTTTTAATTTTGATAATTATAACTGACAACTAAGGAAAATCCCAAATTCAGTATCTCAGAAAATTAGAATATTACTTAAGACCAATACAAAGAAAGGATTTTCAGAATTCTTGGCCAACTGAAAAGTATGAACATGAAAAGTATGAGCATGTACAGCACTCAACACTTAGTTGGGGCTCCTTTTGCCTGAATTACTGCAGCAATGCGGCGTGGCTTGGAGTCGATCAGTCTGTGGCACTGCTCAGGTGTTATAAGAGCCCAGGTTGCTCTGATAGTGGCCTTCAGCTCTTCTGCATTGTTGGGTCTGGCATATCGCATCTTCCTCTTCACAATACGGTCAGGTCAGGCGAGTTTGCTTGCCAATTAAGAACAGGGATACCATGGTCCTTAAACCAGGTACTGGTAGCTTTGGCACTGTGTGCAGGTGCCAAGTCCTGTTGGAAAATGAAATCTGCATCTCCATAAAGTTGGTCAGCAGCAGGAAGCTTGAAGTGCTCTAAAACTTCCTGGTATACGGCTGCGTTGACCTTGGACCTCAGAAAACACAGTGGACCAACACCACCAGATGACATGGCACCCCAAACCATCACTGACTGTGGAAACTTTACACTGGACCTCAAGCAACGTGGATTGTGTGCCTCTCCTCTCTTCCTCCAGGCTCTGGGACCCTGATTTCCAAAGGAAATGCAAAATTTACTTTCATCAGAGAACATAACTTTGGACCACTCAGCAGCAGTCCAGTCCTTTTTGTCTTTAGCCCAGGCGAGACGCTTCTGACGCTGTCTGTTGTTCAAGAGTGGCTTGACACAAGGAATGCGACAGCTGAAACCCATGTCTTGCGTACGTCTGTGCGTAGTGGTTCTTGAAGCACTGACTCCAGCTGCAGTCCACTCTTTGTGAATCTCCCCCACATTTTTGAATGGGTTTATGTTTCACAATCCTCTCCAGTGTGCGGTTATCCCTATTGCTTGTACACTTTTTTCTACCACATCTTTTCCTTCCCTTCGCCTCTCTATTAATGTGCTTGGACACAGAGCTCTGTGAACAGCCAGTCTCTTTTGCAATGACCTTTTGTGTCTTGCCCTCCTTGTGCAAGGTGTCAGTGGTCATCTTTTGGACAACTGTCAAGTCAGCAGTCTTCCCCATGATTGTGTAGCCTACAGAACTAGACTGAGAGACCATTTAAAGGCCTTTGCAGGTGTTTTGAGTTAATTAGCTGATTAGAGTGTGGCACCAAGTGTCTTCAATATTGAACCTTTTCACAATATTCTAATTTTCTGAGATACTGAATTTGGGATTTTCCTTAGTTGTCAGTTATAATCATCAAAATTAAAAGAAATAAACATTTGAAATATATCAGTTTGTGTGTAATGAATGAATATAATATACAAGTTTCACTTTTTGAATGGAATTAGTGAAATAAATCAATTTTTTGATGATATTCTAATTATATGACCAGCACCTGTATATCTGTACCATACCAGTTATGTGTGAAGATTGTTTATCTAAGATTTCATGCCATCTTTAGATTTCAGATTTCTTTAGCCATTATAGAATTTTAACATAAAAAATAGCATTCAATTTCAACAAATATTTAAGAGCCTTTAAGAGTCCCACCCATATGATAGGAATTTCTCATCTCCACAATTTAACCTTTTCATCAACTATTCAGCTCAAAATGAATAGTTACCAATATTTTATACTGTACTTTATAATATTGTGATGTCTAAATTCACTTAATCATCACAAAGTTGATTTGACATTGACAAGAATGACTGGTTTTAGTTTTTAAGTATAGATGTATACTAAAAGACATAAATTAGAAAATAGTATAAGCTTGACATACCAGACAGAATTTTAATCTAGGTGCATGATGCATCCCATTGCAAAAACAAAGCCAGCTGTTTAAAGTGCCCCATCATGCTTTTTCGAATATTACCGAATAGTTTTAAAGATCAAAGTGCACAACAAATAGTTATTGTCTCCTAAAAGAAAGAAACGATTCTGAACTGCCAAAACAAGTTGTCAGTAATTCCAGTTTCAAATTTGCATAATGCCAGTCTATGGTATTCACTGGCTGCTTGCAAATAACATCTGCTTTGACCTTCAAACACTGTAGTTATAGTTCATGCTGTTGACATGTCAAGAAGACGCCGTTTTTCAGCACTGCGAATCCACTTGCACGCACTTACAAAGGATGAGGACCCGACGCCATCATTACTGTTCGTATCACTGTGTATCAAGTGCTGAGGAAGCCTCCGGAGCTGAAATTCAGATATGGTAATGAGTGTTTTAGTTCCGACACACTCTGTAAGAGGTAGACCAATCACAACAAACTGAGCCATCCGACCAATCAGAGCAGAGTAGGCTTGAGGTAAGGAGGAGTTTAGAGAGACTGAATCTTCGAACGAACTGTTTTCAGACTCTTTGAGAAATGAGGTGATGCTGTAATGTATATTATGAGAATATTAAAGTGTTTTTTGACCTTGGATGCATGTAAATCTCCTGTAGGAGACCTCTAAAACAAAATTAGGATCCTTTAAAAATAGCATAAAAGGGGCACTTTAAAAGAATGAGCAGCATCATGATAAACTCAAATATAATGTGGCAATATAAATAATAAAGTGCTTTAAAGGCAGCGTTAACGGTAAAACAAACAGCTTCATATTTTTCTGAAAGCACAATAACACATTGAAGCGTTCATGAAAAACATACTGCTGTGGTGATTTAACCACACACTTTCATTAAAAAATACTGGCATCCAAATATAACAGCAAAAATAACCATAGGGTCACTGTATTTCAGATAAAAATGTCAAAACCAAAACCAAAGAATCAGATGTCTTATTTACACTTTGATTATTCCCTGCTTCAGCATGACTAATCAAGGGACTAACACTGCGCAGCTTGCCTTAGTCTAATGCCTCATAAATCAGCCTGTACATCTGAGAAAAGCAAACAAAATCCGGCACTGAACAACACAGATCTGTTTTCCCCGTCAGACCTTATTGCCTTAGGACTGTTCGGGGACCTCAATCCTCAATAGTCAATTATCTTGAGTTCTCAGGCTGCATGATGACTTATAGCCAATGAATGAATTGCCATCAGAAAGAGCCAGACAGGACCATGATGTGAGCAGAATTAATCCAGTGCTAAAATACTAAACAAATCCCTATCTCCAATAAACATGAACTCTTGTATTAAATGGGGCTCATAGTAGATCCTAGAGGTTCATCAATGTTCCCACCCTGTATCCTTGGGTTTACATGCGGTCTGCTGGTTGATATCAAGATGACACTGGTTTTATTTACACAAACAAACAAACACAGTAGAGAAATGCTGACATATGCATTGCACAATCATGTTCAATGTACGTTTGGAAAGCAGCATTTGCATGTTTTCAGAGTAATCATAAAGCACTTGTTGTACAAAAGAAACAGTAAAGGAGCTTGTTTGACAGCTCAAGATCGAAATATTTAATATACAATAAACAACTGAAACCAATTCAATTCTGTTAAAATTATATTCTAAATCTTTTGCTGGTTGATTAGTCAAAAATAACCAGGAGGCAAACAAGTCAGCCGAACACTGATATACTGTATTTGATTCAGAAACAGCGGCATGTGGGGACACTGTCAGACATTTGGATTGCAAAACATGTACTCAAACACAGTTGAGGTGCATCAGGCTTCCAACATGTTTTGTTAACCCACCCTGACCAAAATAAGGAGTAAATACTACTAATATGGTGGTCCCTTTAATACTTTTTGGACAATCACGTTGATTTGAACACAACGTTCTGGCTCACACCAGCATCCAACTCATGGACAAATTAACTGTGAATAAAAGAGAGCGAGTTGTGAATGTATCTGGCTTTATTTGCCTAACAAGCACTTTATTAAACTCGAATGCAATCTTTCCTCCATGTCCAACCTCCTTGAAGTGGAATAAAACTTACCGCTGATCAGCGGGTTGGACTCCATCTCTCCCAAATAAATGTGTTTATGGGCCGTTTTATTCTTTGGAGATTAATTCACGTCCATAACTGTGCTTGCTGGGTGTCAAAAGTCGGCGATTTAATTGCGTTTGGCTGTTATGTAACACATGCACCTCTCCCTCCATGTTAGTTGACATTAGCAGCTAAGTCGCTAGCTCACGTTAGCTCAGGCTGCCTGCGCGTGCAGCGTTCCTGTCAGACGGACGGTAGACTTCTTCAAACGTCAAAATACTCCAGTAAAATCGACCAGGGCCGCGGTTTAAAAGGTGTAATGTCACGCCCTGCGTTTAAAGTAATAAAGAAACAGTAATTTGGGGTTCATTCCAGTGTGGTGGACTGTCAGGAAGGGCAAATAAAACGAGACCCTTGATCAGGTAGCCGTTGGTCCGTCCACTTCGGCGCGAAGCGCGCGATCTTCCCTCCCTCAGCGGTGTCCAAGCAACGGACGGAAAGTCCTCGAGCTCTAGCCAACGGCAAGCGCGGCTGCACTGTTGGTTTAAAGAGCTCAAAATAACGGGGTAGTAAAAGACAGAGCGCTCCCTTCCGAAGTTTTTTTTTTTAACAACAACAACAACCTCTGCTCTGCTCTGCTTTCCCCCTCTTTGCTTCCTGTTTCCACGAACGCCTTCGAATACTTGTTTCTTTTTTTCCACCTCTCTTTGGTCCGCGAGTCCCCTGTGCGGCCGTGACGTCACTGCACAGGCATGACGTGAGTCGAGCAAAATGAATGAGGACAAACTTTTGTGATTTCTTCTAATGAAGAGACTTTTTATTCAGCACCAAGGTCGAATGAAAATCTTTACACAAAGAAAATACATATGAACCTCTCTCTCTCTCTCACACACACACACACACAGTCAAGTGCGAGCCACAGGTTGCTGCTGCAGGGCTGGCCGGAAATGTTGCCTGCACACATAATGCAGGGGTTTTCCAGGGGGGCCGCAAGAGAGTGCTAGGGGGTCCGTAGAAAAGTTTAGAGAGAAACAGTGTAAAAAAAAAATGCATTAACTATCCATAAATAAATGTGATCAAAATAAATAAATACTTAAAATAAAAAAATATTATATATTTAAGTAAATAAATACATTTGTACAGTACTATAGTAAGTAGAAACTAAATTAATAATGTACATAAACAGAATATTTTCCATTTATGTTTTCACAGTACAAATTTAGGTCTTTAAACAGGATAATTTATAGCTGACGATTAAATTTTAGGATGGGGAGTCCTTGCACGAGGTTGATCATATTTGGGTGTCCGTGAGAAACCCCCGACATAATGTATACTGCATATATAATAGAATAATATAGGAAGCATAAATGATCTTCAGAAATTATATGTACAATAAAGGTCTTTCTAAATCCTGAATAATATATAATTTTAAAACATAAAATCTGTAATTTCATTGGCAGCGCTGATATTGTCACGTTATAATGATTGCATTGTGTGTCATTGTGCCCAAATGCGGCAGTGAGTCTTTGTACAAAGAAAAATCATCTATTTCAGGAAGCAAGTCTTACAGTGCTGCCACAATTCAACATCCAGTTTCCATGGCAACTGTTACTAGTGTGACAGGGTAGCCGTCACACGGATGCTGCAGAAACTTAACATTAACCACTGTCTTCATCAATCAGAACAGCTAAAATAGAAGTTCAATTAATGATCAATTAATTACAGCGTAATTCTTGAATCCCAAATGAAGCACACATGCAGTTTGAAAGCATTTACTGATCTACTTATAGAAAGGATGAAGAAATGATTATATACATAGTTTGTTGTCTTATTATTTGTAGATACAACCAACAAAAAAAATACTACTTATATATTGAATTACAGTAGATTGATTTTGAGCTAAAGTTTCTTATTCTAAAATCAATCTGTACTCACATTAAGAGATTTTTTTCAATAGATTTTAACTTTATATATACCTATGGAATGGCTGCATAGTAAAAAGTAAAAAAGTCCTGTTGAAAATGAACATTTATGAACCAATAAACACCAATTATTTGAACAGATCACACATATTCTTAATTTCCGATAATAATAAATTGCTTGGCATACTTAAACAAGGGAAGCCTCTTACATGTTAATTTTTCTACATCATATCCATTCATATAGATCATCTCATCTTATATGAAGAAATTTAAAAAGGTCATGTGTTGATGTTTTAGTGTATTGCATGTACAAACAGAAAATGATCACAATGACACTGAGAGTTGTACTGAAAATGTTATTTATTCAGCAAAATTTTCAAAACAACAGTATAACCTGTTAAAAGGCTTTGATTGCCATAATGTTCACATTGTTTGAAACAAACATTACAGTCATATGTGCAAAAATAATACAATGTGCTGTGATTGATTAACGTACTAAAACACCTCCCTCGTTCTGGTTTCTGGAAGATCCTTCAGACCTTGCAATTCCCTCAATCCCTGTGAAAACATATTATGTTTTACTCATCACAATAAAATGCAGAAAGGACAAAAAATAAATTAAATAAAGCAGAATTATTTGTACCTCCAAAACCATGCGGATGTTGGCTTTTATCTTTGCTGCATCTTTGGTAAGGACCTCAGTATACCTAAAGAATTAAAATAACAATAAACATCTTAAAGTAAAAACAGCATACATGCACATTTCAAAATGATGAAAAGATAAAGCTAAAAGCTCTCTTACTCTGTTAGCTGATTCGTCTTCTTTTCTATGAACTTCAAAGCCTCTGCATGGGTGAATTCGACAAAGAATCCATAACCGACTGCCACATATATTTTTGATGCATCAGGTCTAAAAAGAAATGAATCGTTTATGAGTTTGCCCTTTCAAAATGTTAGACCGAGGCATTGAGGCACAGTACCCAGACTTACACGTGAGCCTGCACATAGAAATTGCAGCCAAGGTCAACATCCGTTTTGAGTTCTTTGCTGTCAGTTTCCTAAAGATGAATAAAATACAGCAAAACAACATATTATAATCACACAATACAGAACGAGAGCAAGAAAACGACAGAGACAGGGAGAAACAGAAATGAAAATAGGGAGTCAAAGTTACATAGCACAAAAAATGTATATATATAAATCTGGAAACACATAAGTGCAGAACATCAGAACAAGATCAAAATACGTTTTAGTTTTTGAAAAAACTACCTGAATGCTTTGTATTGTGTTCTTCAGCTGAAGGTATTGTGCTATTTTCTCATACACAGCATCTCTTTGCTCCAAAACTTTCCTGTCAGAATCGAAATTGCAGTAGATAAGCTTGTGACATTTTAATATATAGATTAATATATACATAGATTAACATATACATATAATACTTCAATAATAATAAACATTATTGTTCACTATAGCAGGTATTTATATGGTACTACAAAGAATACCATGGTACAAACATGGCAGCCTAATACTATGGCAGCTTTTGTACGTGCAATACGCGAATGTGTTTCATCAAAGCTCTAATAAATAAAAGTGATAATACTTACTGTAAGTCCTGTCGCAACACTTCATTGATAAATGTCTCATACTGCAAGACTTTTTCATTAATACCTGGCGTCCCAGAAGTCATTATATGAGAAAAAAGATGGTTGAAGATCGACTATAATACAGAGATACTTTATTTAACAGTAATCAACGTTTCTATTATTAATCTACATTAAACATCGGGTCTGACGCAGCGATTAAAAGCTTACAGATTATGTCGTTGTAGTGTGAAAATACTCGTCTGTGTGAAGCTAAACCGTCCTTCTGTCTGTCACGTGGCTCTCTACTTGTTTACAAGATACACGGAAACGTCTTCGAAACCGGAAATGGCGTTAGCTAACTTTTTCTTTTTCTTCTTAAAAATATATAAATAATTTTTAATATATAAGGCATGTTTTACCTATCTGTTAGTGATATAAAATAACCCAATAATAAAACATAAACGCATTTGTAAATATGTCATAGTTCAAAGTAGTGATGGGACGTCCGACTCATTTCTGCGAATCGGTTCTTGGAAACAGAGAACGGGTTAAAAAGCGTTTTATGTCATGATATGATCTCTGACATCCCTACGTGGCACATTACATACACAAAACGTCAGTAAAGCTATATACACGTGCACACATTACTTTTTATTAAAACCATCTCTATTTCCTAATAAAACTGTCACGTTCAAAAGAGACTCGGTTCGTCAAAATAGACTCAAGTTTCTCGGTTCAATGAGGACTCGAGAAGCGCACGGACCGATCGTTCAGACTTGTGAATCGAATCAACATGTTCAAGATCCGACTCTATAGAACTCGTTCACGAATCGCACATAGCTACTAGTTCAAAGGTCAAACAGCAACAGCGCAGATGGCGCATGTTCAGGCAGCAATGTGCCGTTTCTGTCGGATAAAAGTGCAATAGTTTTAACATAGTTTGAATTGTTTTAATTTCAAGCATTATAATAAAGTTAAAAGTGTCAGTGTTTTGAGTTCAGACAGTTGTAAAGTATAGTTTTGGAGTAAGTTAGTCAGTACAGGAATGGCAGGTCCAGAGCTGCTGTTAGACTCCAGTATTCGCCTGTGGGTTGTTTTGCCCATAGTCTTCATCACATTCTTCGTCGGAGTTCTGCGGCATTATGTCACTCAACTGATTCATAATGAGAAGAAAGTGGATTTGCAGCAGGTGTCTGACAGGTGAGATAACTGATACAAATGTTTAGCCACAAACATGTTACCAAACTCACAACATACAGAATATTTACATAAAAATAGATAGTAAAAACATGTAATATTATATGTAAATTAGAATTTAATGAACGTTAAAAATGTCAATATTTATCTTTATTAAGTTATCTTAGCAAAATTAAAATTAGTTTTTATTGCTGAGTATTCTGCATATCAGTGAATAACCATGTATAATTAATCCATCTGAAAAGGAGACATTTTCTCTAAATTTGGAATTTTGCCCAAACCTGATCCTCAGAACTTTGTAATTAATCCCCATTACAGAATATGGAAATGCAATAAATCAATTTCATTTCCTGCAAGCATATTAAATCCTAGAGTTTAAAGGGTTAGTTCACCCAAAAATGAAAACTCACCCTCATGTCGTTCCAAACCCGTAAGACTTTTGTTCATCTTTGGAACACAAATGAAGATATATTTAATAAAATCTGAGTGATTTCTGTCCCTCCATTGACAGTCTATGCAACTACCACTTTGACACTTCAAAAAGTTCATAAAGAGATCGTAAAACTAATCCATATGAATTGAGCGGTTTATTTTCTGAAGAGACACGATCGCTTTATATGATGAACAGATTGAATTTAGGCTTTTATTAATGATGAACAAAAGTCTTAAGAGTTTGGAACAACATGAGGGTGAGTAATTAATGACATAACTTTCATTTTTGGGTGAACTATCCCTTTAAGAGTTTAATTAGTACAACAGTGAACACATTAGTGAACACATGCATTTATATAATAATAATCAAACTTCAAGATTTTTAAAGTACTTAATTTTAAAGCTATTTCAAACTTTGAACTGTTTCAAACTTTCTGGCTAGTCGTTCTCAAGCCAACATAAAGTTTGTTTGACAAAATTGTAATCTAGTCTAAGCTTATAAGCAGAGGGGTTTAAGATTTTAATTCATTTGTTGTTTTAATCCACAGCCAGGTGTTGCTGCGCAGCCGCATTTTGAGAGAAAATGGAAAATATCTTCCCAAACAGGTACTGATTACTTTATGAATAACAGTTCCCAGCATATTTGCATGTAATGTTTAACTATTTAATGGGTCACTGATCAACAATGCTGTCCCGTTGCAGTCATTTGCCATGCGAAAACACTATTTCAATGACCCTGAGACTGGATTCTTCAAGACGGTTAAAAGAAAGGTGATCCCCAAAAACCCCATGACTGGTATGAGTTTACTTTAACATTCTAGACTCAGAGGAAATGACCTACTGTGCGTCATCACTGTCTGAAAACCTGTCCCTTCTTTGCTCCCAGACACCAGCATGTTGACGGACATGATGAAGGGGAATCTGACCAATGTGCTGCCAATGATTCTGATAGGAGGATGGATCAACTGGGCCTTTTCTGGTTTTGTCACAAGTATGAGCTTTTGTTACTTGCTAGAATTAAAATGCAAAACTAAAAGGGAAGAATCGAATGACCATGTGGGAATGTGGTCTTATTTCTAAAACAATCATTTGGAAATGTGATTGAATTTAGGGCTGTAGGAAGGATCTGAAATGCGAAGGAAGTCATTCTAAACCTTAACAGCCGGCTCATGAATTTTAATTGGGTGATGTAACATTTGGCCACTACATTCATAACTCATTTTCTGAAAGCCAGACGTTGGTAAGTGGGCACTAACCATAGTAGGATTACAGAATATGTGCCCGTTTAGTCCGCTGCTGATGCAAGCGGTTGGCGGAGGCTTTTGTTTTTGTTTCTAAAGTGGCTACAATTTGCTTTTTCTCAACGTTACCATGCGAAACAAAACTTTTCAAATTTGACTATTTTCCAAGAGGCAGAAGGGGATGACGTTAATTATGCATAATTATAGTGGCAGTTATGCCTCTGATTAAACCACAAGTGAATGTTATTTATCAAGAAACATTTTTTGCTGCTTAATATTTTGGTGTAAACTGTGATACACTACCATTCAAAGGTTTGGGGTGAGTAAGATTATTAAATGGAATCATTAAATTGATAAAAAAAAAACAGTAAAGACACTTATAATGTTACAAATGATTTCTGTCAAATAAATGTTGTTCTTTTGAACTTTCCATTCATCAAAGAATCCTGAAAAAATACAAAAATATTAAGCAGCATAACTGTTTTCAACATTGATTTGGCATATTAGAATGATTTCTGAAGGATCATGTGACACTGAAGACTGGAGTAATGATGCTGAAAATTCAGCTTTGCATCACAGGAAAAGAAAAACAGTCCTTTTAAATTGTAATAATATTTCACAGTATTGCTATTTTTACTGTATTTTTGATCAAATAAATGCAGCCTCAATGTTGTCCTAATTTTGTGCCGCTTATTTCCCTTCAGCTAAAGTTCCGTTTCCTCTGACTCTGAGATTTAAGCCCATGTTACAGAGAGGAATTGAGCTGCTCTCTCTGGACGCCTCCTGGTACAGTATTGACATGATGTTTTTTGATTTGTTGACACAAGCTGAAAACTGCATAAAATCTGAATTTGTTGCTCTTATAGGGTCAGTTCAGCTTCATGGTATTTTCTCAATGTGTTTGGGCTCAGAAGCATGTACACCCTCATCCTTGGACAAGACAATGGTTGGTTGTTTTTGTTTGATATTTAGACCTTTTTATGACATCAACTTATTGTATTATATTAATTATTTATTTAATACAATAAAAGCAATACAATTTAAAAATACTATAAAATACTATATACTATATATACGTGTGTGTGTGTGTGTGTGTGTATATATATTTATAATTTATATATATATATATATATATATATATACACACACACTCACACATAGAATGTATATAAAATATAATATTTAAAAAACATTATTTTTATATATATATATATATTTATATATATTTTTTATATATATACATTATTTATATATATATAAAAATAATGTTTTTTAAATATATTTTATATATATTCTATAATGTGTGAGTGTGTGTGTATGTATGTATGTGTGTATATACATTATTTATATATATATATTATACATACATACACACACACACACATACACGCATTATATGTATTATACATACATGCATACATATGTATATATAGTATTGTTTTAAATTGTATTGCTTTTTTATTTTTTATGTTATGCTTTTATATATTATATTGTTTTATATTTTTATATACAGTCAAACCAAAAATTATTCAGACATTTTTGATATTTTTGATATATTTTTACTAGTGGGTGCAGGACACCATAGTTCATTTATGTAAGTGAGGATAGCAAAATAAAGTAAACTGTGACATATTATATCCAAAAATTCTTCATACAGTGGATTACCAGTAAAATTGATAAAAATTTGGAACCAAAAATTATTCAGACACTTTGACGTGACCATGTTTTGCTTAAGTGTTATCTGACATAATTAAGATTATTTTTTTATGACACAGTTTAACTCTGAGATCTTGTCATATTTTATTACCATTTTTTTAAACTATAGTGAATAAACTGTATTAATGAATAAAATGTTCAAGGTGCCTGAATACATTTTGACTATATATACTCATGTTTATTTACAATTTAATTTGAGCTATGACATGAGATAAACTTTAGATCTTAGATATTTAAACTAAAAGTTGTTTATTTTTAGCTGCAGATCAGTCGAGAATTATGCAGGATCAAATGACGGGGGCTGCGATGGCGATGCCCCCTGATCCTAATAAAGCATTTAAGGTGAGTAGATCATGATTTGCATCAAGCAACCCTGTTATATTCATGTGATTTATGTTTCTTAGCAATATGATTTTTTTCCCAGGACAAACATGCACATACAAAAACTTTCTAAAAAAAAAAAAATATGCCAGCAGCAGTTATTTGTGGTTAGCACAAATTTAGTTAAAGGTAATTTTTGTTGGGAAATCACCGCCTACGCCCCCAGTGGATGGATAGATGTATGCAACAGCAGCCCCGATGTGGAAACGTGCTCGCTTTAATTTCATAACCTCATCATCTTAAGATAATTGTGAAACCTTACACTTTGCCATGTTGAAGCTCACATAATTACAGAACTACTGAAACATATTTCTTGAGGAATGCAGATTGTATTAGGTGCAATAAGTCGATGCAGTCCCAATACACAATATATATCAAACAAAATTTACTCACCCTCGTGCCGTTGAAACCCGTATGGCTTTCTTTTCCCTGTGGAAAACAAAAGGAGATGTTTAGCAGGATGTTCACGCTGCTCTCTACAATGCTCTAAATGTCTTCTTTCTGGTTGTTTCAGAGCGAGTGGGAAGCCCTGGAGATTGTGGAGCACAAATGGGCCCTGGAGAATGTTGAAGAGGAACTCATGTGTCAGGATCTGAACTTCAGAGGACTCTTTAGCTAAGAACTACAGTAAAAACAACCATGTTCTGACGTCTGTCTGATTGCAAACCACCTTTTGATATGAAACAGTGCTGTATATTTTACAATCAGCCGTTATTTCTTAACATTATTCAGTTGTTTGTACTGGTTGACTGCAGTGATCCTAAAAGTGTTGAGTTTGTTTTGAATGTCTTAACATGCAAAGAATCTACAATATGTTTGAAATGAAGCTTTTGTGAATTGCGAGCGCTGCACATGAACATTTCATTTGATACAGGCACAGTAAAGTTCTAAATTATATACATTTTTGCCAAAGGAATTAATACAGAATTTCTCATGTTTTATGTCTTAATAGTTTATGTGTGAAATGGTGCCTTGAAAAAATAAATAAATAAATAAAATATATAAATATATATATATATAATTTCAGTTGTTAAAATGTCAAAATGTTTTTCTCCTTTGTGGTTGGTGATCATCACACAGTTCCTTATTGAAAAGCCATTGTTTCAGTCACAGAGATTTTATAACAACAAATTTAATGTAAAAACAGACTATTTTGGTCTCTGTGCAATAGGAATGTAATAATTTAATAAACATTATATGGAACCCTAAGGTGAGGAGGAAATCGCTTTGTGCTCAGCTCTGATTGAATCAGATGAGAGAAAATGATTGAGCCGGAAGATAGTTTGTCTAATATTTGTGAATCACAGAGGTGAATCAGATGTTTAACACTTACACGATTCCACGTTTCAGACAGAAACTTGTTTGATATGATCGCATTCTCATGCTGTAAGTGGAGAAAAACACTACATATACTCAAAATTCAAATAAGCTTTTATTTGACCACTTGTTCAATTTCTATACAGAAAATGCCTCCACAATGCAAAATCATAAATATGAAATTTGGTGACTATATGGTGCAATATACTGTGAAACAGGCTTTAGAATATTGCATTGACAGAAATATAGCAATTCAAATGGTTTGATTTCAGAATTAGTCTAACATTTCAATTGTTCATACACAGCTGACCATCTCACTGATTTCACTGAAAAATGAAACCACTGCAGGTCACAAAGTAGCTCTAATAAATATTTGAAACACAAAATTAGGCTGTATGTGACTTTTCAAAGCTGGTGTTTACAGCACTAGCAAATTATTTTAGAATTAAATAATAAAGCCATTTAATTACTATAAAATAGTAAAACTGAATCTCTCTTTAAATGGATTGTTGCATTTAGTAAACCTCATACAAAATGGAAGACTATAGGTGAGAAATAAACGAGTTGAATCTTTGAGGAAAATTTGAGGATTTTTTTTTTTTAAAGCAGACTTCAAGAAAAATTCTCACCAGTTCTTCATCACAAGTTTGTAAATCTCACAAATCCAGTCAAGAACATATCCAGGTAATTTTCTTTTCTTTTTTATTAAATATGCATAAATTAAAAGGAGTAAACAAATACTACCATGATGTATAAATGTAAAATTGATATATATGATTATATAAAAATATAATTTCACATTTGTCCCCTTGGTTTTGATTTCTTTTGTTCTGTACAGGTTTTGTGAGATTCACATGTGATATTATATTAGATATTAGAACATCCTGAATGTATTAAGTGCTCCTGTCACATACAGTGATATATTTATAGATCTCTCATTCTGAGATAAGAACAGTGAACTGTGTACATTACAATCTGAGGAATGCGATAAAGCAGTCACTTAAAGATGCAGCAGGTGATCTGGGAAATGCTAACGTTAGCCCGCTAGCATTGAAAGCATACGACCCCACCCTCCCTGCAAATCGCGGTCCAAAGCCACGCCTCATCCAAAACACATGAACGAAACACAGTTGCTCTAGGCGTCACAAAAGACGACGTTAAACTACCTCATGTCTCAAAGCACATAACATGACGATAAAAATGAACGTAAACAACTTAGAGAGCTTGTACCTGACTGCTGCAGATTCATTTCAGTGTTGATACTGTTGACATGGAAACGCATAATTCAGAGTCTGACTGAACAACTCCGGTTAGAACATCGCGGGTTGCCATCTCTTAATTACGGTAGTTATGGTTTGAACACAGCGTAAGCTCGTTGTTTTTATTAGGCAGGAACTGTAAAAGGTGGCTGCTGTTTGTTTGCCGTGCTCCGTGACTGAGGTATGTCTGTGTATAAACTCGCTGATGACGTAGGGTATGTAAAAACACGTTGACAGGCAGGTAGGGCATCGTATTATTTCATTCTGACCGAATATAATAATTGGATGAACATTTAATGGTCCTACACCTTCCCCAGACGATATATATTTATAAAAAATACATTTAGGCCATTTAACATAGTGATTATTGCTATCAGGATATGAGAAGACTTTCAACCAGTATAACAAAAAAAGTTTCTGTAGAGAATCACCTATTGCACCTTTAAAGGGAAGTGCAAATGAAAAAGCATTTTCTATAAGATCATTACACTGTGGGCCAAATTAATTACAACACTGAACAGCTGAAAAGTGTTAATATGCAGTCAGTACAAACCAAATGAATGCATTTCCCATTACCAAAGGATCTACGCGTCCTTTTATTCAGAGGTAAAACAACGTAAATGGAAGCCAAATGTATCCAATCTAACCTCTCGACTTTATAGTCATCATTTATTCATATCAAAAGATGTGTATACAATTATATATTCAATCTATAATTATTAACAAAATAAAATGAAAGCACCCCATCCCCAGCATCTGATCCAAATGATCAAAGATAATACAACATTTATTACAATACAAAAATACTGTACAGAGGTGCCTTAAAAATCATCATGTAAAGAGCTCTATCCAGAAAGCACTTTGCTGAAATATTCTCATTGCTCCAAAGAGTTCTTTATAAATGTAACACAATTAGTCAAAAAAGAATGTAATATTTAAATCTTGCTGTGTATTTTCCTTTCATTTAAGATAAAAAAAAAGCAAATTCTCGCTGAAAAACAGGCCTCCGTTTGTGTCCTGCAACAGAGGGGCTTTTCCCAGACCTTACGACAGACAAAAAAAAGCATCACAAAAATGAAAATAAAAATGGAAGATCTTTAGAAGCCGCTCTTTACAATTATAACCATCTCTATTCCTCACTCCACATTAGCATCTGGCAATTACGAAAATAAATAGATCACGAGTGAGTGGACAGACCACCTTTATACTAGAAGATCTCAGAAAACATAGTGAAACAGGATTTCTGATCATGACGTCCCTGATATGAGAAACCATCTCAACCATCCCTGCTAATAGCGTCTGATGGAATAAACAGGAGGCCTGATTCATGATGTTAAACAGTGCAGCTTTACCCAAGGTCGGGCGTTCAAACATCACCATTGTGGACAGCAGCTTAGCTAGCTCAAAAAAGCAAGCTTAGGAAAAAGTAAAGAACACATTCGGTGATGATGAACAGCGCAAACCACATTCTCCAAATTCTCATCATCGTTGAAGTGATGCAGACAAAATGCTATGCCATCTCTGAATCCGCCGCCACCAGCCTAACCCGTTTCTTTGAGTTCGTCATTAAGAAAAACGACACAAAAATCTGCATTCCCACCCCATGATGCTCGTGCACCAGCCTGAGAGAGTAGCCCCTGCCTCGTGCTTCCTGTCAGAGTCAGAGCAGAGGCTGAGGTTCAAGTTTCTGTAGATTAAAGATTAAAGTTGGAAGTGATAAGAGTGAGAAAGAATAAAGTGGAGTAGGAAAAAGACAAAGAAGGAAAGACAGAAATCAGTCCGTCTCCATGCTGACGCAGGAAGAGGCTCCGTCCACGCCATCATGGGTCTGGGATGTGATGTGGTTCTCTGGCTGGGTGGAGGAGGGTACGGGTGGAGGGACGGTGGGCTGGCGGATCTTGTCTTGGCGCTGGTAGAACAGGAGGTAGGCCGCGCTGGTCTACAAGATTAGATGGAGATTGAATGTTTCAGTGACTGCTTTTCAATCAATATTTGATCAAAAATACAGTAAAAACAGAAATACTGTGAAAAATTACGACAATTTAAAATAAGTGTTTCTATTTTAATGTTTAAAAAAATGTAACTGGCTGAATTTTCAGCATCATTATTCCAGTGTCACGTGATCTCTCAGAAGTCATTCTAATACGCTGATTTGCTGCTCAAGAAACATTTATTATCAATTAAACATATCAATGTTGAAAACAGTGCTGCTTAATATTTTTGTGGAAACCATGATACATTTTTTCAAAATTGTTTGATGAATAGAAAGTTCAAAAGAACAGCATTTATTTGAAACAGAAATCTTTTGTGACATTATAAATGCCTTTACTGTAACTTTTGATCAATTTAATGCGTCCTTGCTGAATAAAAGTATTACTGGCGCGAGGGCGGGACAACCTGTCACTCACATGAGATCAAACCAATATCAATCCACAGTCATCCAATTAATTCCCAATGGACAAACATTTTTGCTTGTTCGAGAATCTTTGGCTGAATCCCAAATGGCACAATTCTATGCACTTTCGGTCTTGTGGACTTACAACGGCTGCCGCGTATGCATGTCCGTTAAGTCTACGAGACTGTAGGGTGTCCCATTCATCATTTTAGGTTTCAGAAGGGTGCTCGTGAGCAGCCCCCTTTGCGGCCGCTATGCGCCCTCGATGCGCACTTCAGCTGAGTCTGTGATCATTTGGTTTGTTTGTTTTGTTTAGATGTACTTTAATAAATCACCCTAACCCTGTAAAAGCATACAGTAAACTTACGAATTATATTTTTAATTATATTATTATTAGTCAACCCAAGTTGTGGCTGGACATCATGTGATCTCAATCTGGAGGCCACCATGAGTTTATGATGTAGAATAAGCCAGCTCTAGTCCACTGATATGACCATTTCTTGTAAGATAAATGAGAATTCTATATTAACAGATCTGTCATTTTTGACCCGTGTAGCCAAGAGGCAGAGAAAGTTATTGTATTTTGAGGAAAAACAAACATTTCATTTTGTTCAGAAGAGAATGCACTGATGAATCATGCACAGCAAGGCTGAGAAAATGTATTAAAAAGTATTTTGATTTCATGTTGACCACTCAGACCACAGAGGGGCATTAATCTTACCACAATCTGTTCCTCCCTTGCATAGGTCACCTTGCTGTCGTCAAAGTAATACCACTGGCCATTGTCCTTGTTCTGGGCATAACTAGTATCTAGAAGGGGGGGGGGGGGATATTAATGTAAGTTATTATCACGAAACGAAATAGCTAGGGATGCACCGATACCATGTTTTCCAGAATGAGTCTGATATGATTCTTTGCTATTGACATATCCGACCGAACTACAAACTTTTCAGCGATGTCTATGCCACTGCGCGCTCAATCCACAGCAGCTATAGGGGCTTAACTGTTGAATTTATGCTTAATATTCTATTAATTAGATACTAATTATTTACTTCATAGACATCTTTAATCTCTGATATCTCCATATCTCTGTTTGTTCTTTTGTTTGTGTTTCTTTGTCTGGACACAAACAGTATTGTTTTTTTTTTTGGTATCGGAGCATTTTAATGAGCGCAGTATCGGGCCCGATACCGATACTGGTATCTATGCATCCCTAAAAATAGCATACCATTTTTGGCATGACATTTTTAAATGCTGTTTAATAAAAGCTAAGAAGACCGATGCATACAGTGTCCATCTCGGAGTCCGCCGTAGTGGTTCGACACAGCGATCAGGTCATATCTACTGGGAGGTTCAGTACTGTTCGTGGTCTTCTTTAGGAGGAAACCTGAGAAGTCCAAATCCCTGCAGACAGAGAATGAGACATATGAACCAAACGGAAACAAATGCAATAGTCTAAGAATCAACCATTGAAAAAATATAAATATTAAGAAGATGTGAAGGAACATTTATTACCCGCTATGCATTTATTTCCACTATAACTATGAGTTAACACAACCAGATCATTTACAAATGTACACTTCCGGTGAAAAGTTTTGGGGTCAGTACGATTTTTTCCCCTTTCTTAAAGAAATGAATACTTTTATTCAGCACTAATGCATTAAACTGACCTAAAGTAACAGTAAAGATATTTATAATGTCTCAAAAAATGTATATTTTCAAATAAATGCTGTTTGTTTGAACTTTCTAGTCAAAGAATCCTGAAAAAAATGTATCATGGTTTCAACAAAAACATTAAGCAGCACAACTGTTTTCAACAGTGATAATAATAAGAAATGTTTCTTGAGCAGCAAATCAGCATAATAGAATGATTTCTGAAGGATCATGTGACACTGAAGACTGGAGTAATGGTCCCAAACTGTTGAATGGTAGTGTATGTTCGTCTTAATCTGACAGAACAGTACTTCATCTTACCGCAGGGGGAACTCCACGATAGTGTCCAGTTTTTCTCGAGAGTATTTTGTGTAGGAGAAACGCTTTAAATGGATGATCAGAACTTCTGGTAAAGACCACAGATCCAGTTTCTTAGTAGCAAGCTGATGCCTTTTACATGTCGGACAATACCTACAGAGCACATAAACAAACCAAAGTTACATGTGTGGAGGATTCAGTCCTGTTCTTTAAATACATCTCTAGAAATTATGAAACTGATGGTTCTGGCTCTAAATTTTGCATCAAACACAAGATGTTCCCCTTTCTTCATAAATGATACAGTGGAATAAAAGCCTAGAATCTGTGATAGGTCTAAGAGGTAGATTACCAGGGGTTTTCCTCTTCCAGTGTCTCTACTGTGGTAAAAAGCTCTATACATTCCTGCAGCTGCACTGTTGTTTGCTGGTGAGGGACATCCATGCTCTGATGCTTTATGTATTTCTGCATAAACACATAAACAATATATGTTTGCAACAGAAATGATGCCGTTTGCATAGCTTGAAAAGGTTCAACCACCAAGACTGAAACAAAAGGTCACTGAAAACAATGGATTTTGATTTATATTTAATCATATATATATATTTAATACTGCATTTAAGCAAATTTAGCATATCAAAAAGTGGTTTTTGACTGGTGGAGTAAATGTTTGATTGAGTTACAGCATTCGAGAAAAACAATGATAAATGCAAAAAAGAAAATGTAATTAATACATTTTTAGGATTGCAAAATAACTAGACTATTACCTAGGGGAAAGGAGAGAATTTTATTTTATTTTAATGTTTTATTTTGTGTAAATAATAAACTTTGGTGCCGTTTTGGGTTGCAAAACTGCAAAACCAGTTGAGAACCACTGTTCTTGACAAATATATTTAAGGATTAGTTCAATTTCCTGATAATTTACTCACCCCCATGTCATCAGAGATGTTTATGTCTTTCTTTCTTCAGTCGAAAAGAAATTATCGTTTTTGAGGAAAACATTCTGGGATTTTTCTCTATATAGTGGACTTCACTGGGGTTCAACGAGATGAAGGTCCATACTGCAGTTTAAATACAGCTTCAAAGGGCTCTACATGATCCCAGCCGAGGAATTAGGGTCTTATCTAGTGAAACGAGCTGTCATTTTCTAAAAACAATAAAAAATTATATACTTTTTAACCACAAATGCTCATCTTGCGCTGCTCTGCGATGCGCCACGCATTACGTAATCACGTTGGAAAGGTCACGCGTGACGTAGGCGGAAGTACCAAGCAAGTGTTTACAAAGCAAATGTGCAAAGACTAAGTCAAAGACGAGCATTTGTGGTTAAAAAGTATATACATTTTTATTTTTTTTAGAAACTGGCCGATCGTTTTGCTAGATAAGACCCTTATTCTTCATCTGGGATCGTGTTGAGCCCTTTGAAGCTGCAATTTGGACCTTCAACCCGTTGAAGTCCACTATATGGAGAAAAATCCTAGAATGTTTTCCTCAAAAACCTTAATTTCTTTTCGACTGAAGAAAGAAAGACATAAACATCTTGGATGACATGGGGGTGAGTAAATTATCAGGAATTTTAATGCTGAAGTGAACGAATCTTTTAAGAAAAACTAGGTAATGCATGTAACATCAGATGAGGTTTTCATATTTATAGCAGTGACACAATTCAGATGCATTAGTAGCTATACTTTAAAATGAGCATGACATGAAACTTCTAATTGAATAGACTGTATTGAGCCTTGCATGAGAGGTTACAATCATTTCCTAATGCAACAACAGACGCAAAGCATTTCTTAAGGATCAAAGAGCTCATTAGCAATCTTACCTCAGCTTCATTCTCATTGTAATACTTCTTCTTCATGTCAGGATCCCAGTCGATGGCAATGTATGGCTGAGCTAAACAGAAACAGTGAGTCACGCCATTTGGAGCAGGAACATTTACTCTTATGAAAGCTCTTATTTAATAGACACTTTGAAAAGGTGTGAATTGAGCAGCTGGAGAGATAAAAGACATGAAATCTCACTTTCTTATGACCCTCGCTTGTGCGCACATGACCCTGAAGTTGTACAAAGGTATCAGAAGTAGAGAGGTCTGTAATAAATCGAGTTTCTCATTAGAGTGTACTCACAGCTGAAAGAAAAGCTGCCGCCCGCCTCTGCCATCCCTCGCTCTGTGGTGCCATTAGAGTTCACTGCCTGAATGGTGAAGAGGGCTTTTTTCCGTCTCTCAGTATAGTGCCGTCTGCCCGGAACTCTCTTATTTGCCTGCGCACAAGTTGCGGCCTCTTCCCCGTCTTCCTCCTCCTCCTCCTCTTCTTCGTCGTCATCCTCTTCCTCCTTTCCCGAAGGTTCTGCGCCAGCACTTTGGTCCCCATCAGTGGCATCTTGGGAGTTGGTGTCGGTGCTGCCGCACGCTGATTGGCCCTCCTCTGTACTGCTGCCCCGGTCCGGTTCACTGCTCGACTCCCCCTCCTCAGCTCGCTCCTCCCTCTCGCTGCTCGGGCTGGCTTCTAATGGGCCGTTGTTCTGCCCATCAGCCTGATTGCTCTGTTGAGTCTCTTCCTCTTTCTTAGATGGCCCCGCCTCCTCAGAGTCTTCATCACCCTCATCTGTTCAGAAATTAATCATTATCAGTACACTACTGTTGAAAAGTTTAGGGGATGTCTCAATTTCTTCAATTTCTTAATGTTTTTGAAAGAAGTCTCGGTAACACTTTACTTAAAGCCTTTATATATAATGCATTATAAAAGTAATTTAATGCATTAATTATGCCTTGTAATGCACCTTATAATGCACTGTATGATATCATGACTAATTGTAACCACAGTTATAATACATTATAAAATATCTATTCATTGTTGTATCCCGATGCAATGACAATAAAGTCTTCTTAATAATCTTACACCTTTAGAAAGTATAATGCATTAAAACACATGACAAACAACCAATTTTTAGATGTAACAAAGAATCTGAAAAATATTATACTGCATTTTAACTTTGGTTACGATTATATATGAAAAGATATAATGCATTATAATGTACATTATGAATATCTTTATAATGCATTTTACATAAAGGCTTTAAGTAAAGTTACCAAAGTCTCTTATGTTCACTAAAGGTGCATTTATTTGAACAGATATACAGTAAAAAATATTGAAATATTATTATAATTTATAATAACTGTTTTCTATTTGAATATAATTTAAAATGTAATTTATTCCTGTGATCAAAGCTTCATTATTCAGCATCATTATTCCAGTCTTCAGTCACATGATCCTTCAGAAATCATTCTAATATCCTGATTTGCTTCTCAAGAAACATATCTTATTACTATCAATGTTGAAAACAGTTGTGTTTCTTAATATTTTTGCAGAATCTGTGATACATTTTTTTCAGGATTCTTTGAGGAATATAAAGTTCAAAACAACAGCATTTATTTGAAAAAGAAATCGTTTGTGACTTTAAAAATGTCTTTACTGTCACTTTTGATCAATTTAATGCATCCCTGCTGAATAAATTAATTCTTAATGTTCTTAATTTCTTTCAAAATAAAAGAAAATCTTTCTGACCCCAAATGAAAGTGGCATGAACTGTATTTTTATGTTTATGTTTTTTTTTCCCCCCATTGCCTGTTTAGCTATTTTATGTGCTACTGAGCCATATTGTCTTGGTGGACAATAAAGATTTTAAGAAACTTAAAGAAAATGCAGTCATACCATCACTAACTCCGTTGGTCTGTGCCTTGTACAACTCTTCATCCTCATCTTCTTCCTCTTCTACTTCTTCTGAGGGGTCTAGGGGACGGACATAACGCCTGTGCAGGGACACAATCATAACACACATGAATGGCAAACTAACTCTGGCTTAAAAAAAAAAAAAAAAAAAAAGGTCACGACAACTTTATGCACTCAAAAACAGTGATACCAAACCAAACATTAAAAATAACACCATATGATCACAGAAGTAACAGGAAGTAGTTATTGATCAGATGCAAAGAAACTTATAATAGAATGCATATGCAGACAGTAAAAAATCTAAAAAAAAAAAAAAAATGTATGGTCAATAATAAATAAGACGCAGTTATGCAGTAAAAAAATATATATATTTATAATAAAAGTACAGCACATTGAAAACAAAATGATTTTGATATGTCAAATCTAGCTTGTGACAAACCCTATATGACTGGTTTGACTTACGCCAGTCTTTTCAGAAGGAGCTGGTAGAGATCTTCCCTCGTGCACTGGGTGCGTGGCACGGACATCAGCAGCGGGTGACCGAACAGGGATGTGCTGTAGCTGTTGCTGCCCGAGCCGTAATCCCTGTAATGAGAGCGTTCACGCATGTAGACGGCCAGAATCACCTCCTCATCAGTCTGATCCATACAGCCACTGTTCAGCTGATACCTGCAGCAAACCACCACAAAACAGTCAGACACAGCCAACTGTCTCGAGATGCACCTCTGATACATATTATTTTAGTTTTATTTAGTTTATATATATATATATATATATATATAGCTGTTTACTCAGTCCTCTCTTACACAAATATGTCGTCCCGGTCCAGTATACAGCTTAAGGACTCGTCAACTTGATAAATCCTATAGAAGCGATGATTGAACACGTCAGCCACAGCCATCTGTGCAGAGCAGATCAATTATTAGCTCAAAACAAATACAACATTTGTCAGCAGTAAATCAAAGCTAAAATCAATTTGGATTCTTGACACCACTGACACAGGGTCATATGATTAACCAAATCTAGATTATATCCAAAGTTGAATTGTCACAACAATTCGACAATGTTTATAGTTGAAAAAAGTTGTTTGAACCTGGCTGGGTGGGACGTCTGTTGCCTGAGAGAGGGCAGTGCACAAGTCAATCACTCGGCCAGCTTTAGGGACAATCAGACGATACTGCAGAGGGAAGACAGACACATTCATCAGTCATCAGAACGAACAAAACTCAATGTAAAGCAGTGTTCTTACTAGCGCATCCTTACTAAGCGCTGTTCAACAGAACTATTTTGCCCTTAGCAAGACTGGTTCTGATGACATCACACACCACCAGCTGTCTTCCTGTTTACAGACGTGCAGCGCTACATCATTCACATCTGCCAAACTCATAGCATGGGCTCACTCATAATGAGCAGCACATATGCTGCATTTCCTGCCAGAAATGACTGAGCATTATGGTATTTTGCTGTTTTTCTGTGTGTATATGACATAATACACACCTGTGTTGGTTTGGCCATGGGATCCAGTGAGACATAGAACACCTCCATGACCCTCTCCTTACTGACTGGTAAGGGCACACTCAAGTAGCAGAAGGGGTCAAAGGTCACAGAGACCTTGTTGCACTCGGGGCACACCAGTGTCGACTTGAACAACCCATGGAATGTGTCGACAATAACTGAATCGTTCCGCCGCAGATGGTTGCGCCATGCTTCCTCAGCCACTTCCTGTAACACACAAATAGATGTGTGATTCCCATAGTAACACTTTGTTTTGTTTGTAGAGTTCTAAACATGGTTGCGTTAAAAGGTCAACTAATAGTGCATTTTACAGATATTGCTAACTAAGCTGGAAAACTGGCCAATAACAATGGTTTTTAAAATTGTTTTAAGAGTCTGTTAGGGTTAGTGTTAGTAGAATAAGTTGACATGTACTTTGCAAAGTTATTTATAGTCAGTATAATGTCTGTTGGGGGAGGATCAAAATAAAGTGTAAGCAGATATACTAAGAGCAGTCTACTAATACTCTGAGAGTTAGTTGGCATGTAGATGCAATGTTACTTATAGTCAACAGATTGTCTAAAGGAGACCATCAAATAAAGTCTTTCTATTACAAGAATTTTATTACAAGAGTAACTAATTAACCATGAAAATGCTTTTATTAAATATTATGTTAAATAATTAAATTATATAAAATAATAAATTATTTAATAAAATAAAATCAATAAAAATAGGTATGCTTCACTAGTGACTCATGAAAAATGTAATTACTTTTATTTTCTGCACAGCATTATAAGTTTACGGTTATAAATAAGAAAGACACAGGCATTCGATAAAAAAAAACGGAATCAAGGCCTTGTTTCCACCTGGTATTAAGATGCGTTTTGGTTGATCGGATCACAAGTGGAGGAGGAAGACCTAACCATTTACACCTGGTATTTTAATCCGTCTCTTTTGTCCACTTTCAACCATTTCTGTCCTGATTTCTTCGAGGGGAGGGTCTATGGCCGGGTAAATGTATGTTTTTTTTCAGATGTTTCAATCTAATGGACGAAATAAGCTTGTGCAATTTACATATGAACACGCCCGGAGACAATGGAAAAAAATACAGAGAGCAGCAGCTCTCATTTCTGCTCTGATAGCCGCAAGACTACGGCAAGCGCTGTGAAATGATGAGAATGGTGAGAGAACATTGTGAACATTCGACCACATGAGAGTTTCCACTACGAAAGAAATCCGGTCAAATGCATTTTCGACTACCTCCGGAAGTGGCCGAAAGTGGACAAGCTCAAAACACCCCGTTTACACCTGCATTTAGTGTCGTCCACTTGTGATCTGATCGACCAAAACGCATCTTAATACCAGGTGGAAACATGTTGCATAACTGATATATGGCATGAGGTACACACTATGTGAGTTATTCTTCGTGTACTATAGTGTTCATGTGTAAAAAAGCACCTGGTCAGGTCTGCCATCAGCATCCTTGAGTTCAATATACTCCTTCTTTTTGACCCGGTTGAGGTCTTCATGTAGACCGTCCAACAGAAAAGACAGCAGCTCCTGAGAGTCGTGTTGCTGGTAGCCAAGAAACTGTGATGCAAAGTGGCCGACCTTCGTCTGCACAGACACACAAAAGCAATGCTGGTTAATTTCTGCACTACTAATGGATCATTAACTAAAAACAAAACTCAAACAAACAGAATTACAGTGTTTACAGCCTATAAATGATTCTTGAGCAGCAAATCAGCATATTAGAATGATTTCTGAAGGATCATGTGACAGTGAAGACGGCAGTAATGATGCTGAAAATTCAGCTTTGCATCACAGGAATAAATTACACTTTAAAATACATTCAAATAGAAAACAGTTGGTTTAAATTGTAATAATATTTCACAATATTACTGTATTTTTGATAAAATAAATGCAGCCTTGGTGAGCATAAGAGACTCTTTATATAAAAGAAGGGGGGGAAACGAACTGGGAATTGTTTAAAACCAGATTCAAAATAGACAAAATGATTTCAGCTCTGCTGGTGTTCATCTGCGAACAAGTTTTGCACTAAAAATGCTAAAGCAGAGTGATCACTACAATTACCTTACCTTAAATACCCGAGGAACCACAGAATAGTGCCTCCCTGACCACATTTGTTTGATGACATCTGCGTAGGCTTCTGCAATTTCACCCTTCATGCCCAGAGGGTTGGTGAAGTTCAGCTCCTCCAGATACAAGTTCATCAGGAAGTACTCAGTCAGTGGTGGCGTGTTACTCAGACACTATGGAAAAAATGCACACTTCACTTTAAGAAGAGCCTTATAGATTTTTTTGTAAAAGATAAATGACTGCGTGTTCAGCAGTTCATGACCTCTGACCTGTAAAGCTGAGTTCATGAAGCAGGTGTTGCCCAGGTTCGTGAGGCCACATACTCCAGGAGGCCCTCGATACGAGTCCTCGTCAGCAGTGTTCCGCCTGGAGACACAAAATTCCATATTCATTCCAAATATTGAATAAAATCACAATTTTAAACAGTATTTCTGGCTATGATAGCCACATACCAACATTTGATTTAAAAAGTACCTTGCTAGGTTTTAATTTTTTAAGCTTTCTACAGATATGACCATTATATGACCATTTCCCCCTCTCTCTTTGATGCCTAGAATGACCTGGGTTTGGTTACCTTTAAGAATTCAATGTAAATGCCATCTGCTATACTTTAAGCTGATCTAAATTTATACTATGCATTATAATATTATTTTTATTTATATCATATGACTGGCTCACCACACAATCCATGACTATAATACAACGTATTTCTAACACTGAAATAGAGGGTGACACTTTATTTTGGTGGTCCACTTTAGACATTCTACTAACTATAAGTAACTTCGCAAGTATGTCAACTTATTTTACTAACCCTAACCTAACAGTCTACTAATACTCTGAGAGTTAGTTGACAAGCTACTTATAGTTAGCAGAATGTCTATAGTGGACCATCGAAATAAAGTGTAACCAAATACAGCATTACAATACAAGGTTGTGGCAGTGCAGATCGAGTGATTTTTGCAATAATTTTTAAATAAATCTTTTTGAACTGGGGATGAATAGCACATTAAGCTCCTTTATTCCCAAAAAATCATATAAAATTGGATTCCTCATGATTTGACCATCTGGTACTCTTCGCATGTCGGTCAAAAATGACAGATTGTTTTTTATTATTTCAATGACATGAATGTACTATATTTTAGTTCGATAATGTTTTTTATTTAATATTTTGTATTTTTAGGGGATTTTATAGTACAAAAGTATATTTTTAGCTGTAGTTATAATCCATTTATTCACTTTTTGAGCATATACCTGAAAATGAAATTTCCAACTTGAACTGTCAGAAATTTTGAATGCTTTAGAGCACAGACTTAATTTTGTTCTCTTTTCAAAGATGACACTTGGGAAATTATTGCTGAAGTGAAAAAAAGTTTTAAAAAGTTACAGAATTTTACGTTTATTGTTATGAAAAATGCACAAATACACATTTTCAATTTTTATATGAAATATATATTTTCAAAAACATGTTTTATTCTAAAACTGCAAGAAAATCAAAGCAATAAATCTAAACAAGTTGTGTTCCAAATTTGAGCTTGATGTCTCAAAAAAAATGAGCTTTCAGTAAGATTTTGTTTGGACACAGTAGCAAAAGTTTTCACAAGATGAAATTAGTCTCCCATTCATTTCCAATGCGGCCATTTTTGACCGTGAGGAGCACAAGTGTGACTATTTTTTTCAGGATCATTTAACCTTTTCGAATCATGTCCATGATTTTTGTGTTTGTGTGTGTTCACATAGCAAGTGCCAAAACCTTTACCAAGTTTCGTACCATTCCAATGAAGTAAAAAATTATAAAAAAAATATATATATATTCAGTCAAAAATGAACAGAGAGCACCAGAGGGTTAAAACATGTTCCATATTTTTTTAAACTGATCTGTATAGTGCAAAATCTCCTTTTTAACCTACTACAATTGTTTGTTTGTTTATAATTTAGAGCCACTTCATTAAAAATCTTTTCATAAGAATCAACTGAAAAGTAAAGAGCCCTAGAGGAGTTAAAACCATCACAGTCCATAAAAATATGCTTCAGAGATACTGGATTCTGGCATAAGAGGAATAAAAGAAGATCTTCACCCTTAGTCTGGAGTGATCTATTGGAAAGCAGGTCTAGATAATATGATCCCAGCCATTTTCAGAAAGGACATGTTTTCTCCAAACCACAGGATTGATTTTGTTTAGTTGTGCTATACCAATCCCATTTGCCTTGCCATTTTGAAGTGTCTAACCTGCTACAACTAGTTACAGATTTAAATGAATGAGGCTGATGTGGATGTTTGTGTGTTTTGTGCTTCAGACACGTGACTTTACATTTACCTAAACAAAACAGAAAAGAAACTTGCGGCAGTGCACAAGAGAAGGAAGCTGGCGTCCTCATACTCACATGATCTGAGGCCTAGATGTTGGCCACGTACCATCCGCATTCCTGATCTCCATAATCACCGTCTGTGGAGTGAATAGAGCATGTTAGGACACAACACATGCAGGGTGGCCCATGACAAAGCGTTCATTTAAAGTACTAGTAGCAAAGTTTGTCTATATGACAAACCAGCCGGGCGAGGTTGCCGGAAGTGCTTATTACTGTAAATGTCACCAAACGTTTATGTAATATGATGATCAGAGTTAAGGAGTGTTAGTGATAGGTGTATATTTTACCATGCCGGAGATGAGACAGGCGTCTAGGACAGTCATGTTAAGGTTGCGTAGCCTTTCTGAGCTTGTATCCGTACTCCTCATCCACAGTCGGCTCTCAGCAGTCTCTGACACATTAAAATGCTGCCGTATCTTTTGATGTATAGCGTCTATGAAACAAAGATACACACGTTAGAGATTTACACACATACCTGAGGAAAACAAGCACTCAGAGATCTGTAGCTCAGATAGACCAGGTGCCAAACTCCTGAGGGGTTTCACACATCGGTTTACAAAATTTAATTACATGCCAAATATAAAATAGATGTGCGAGATAACATTCTGTAAAACTAGTAGCAATCCAGAGCTTGAGCTAAACCTTTGACGCTTTGAAGAAGACATTCAGAAGCTGTTTATCAGGCAAGATAAACAGAAATGATAAGGTATTGAGGCTACTGTCGTCTAGCTTGATACACTTAATAACATACACTAATGTTCAAAAGTTTGGGGTTCGTAAGATTTTTTTTATTGAAATAAATTAATACTTTATTCAGCAAAGATGCATTAAATTGAGCAAAAATGACAGTAATATGGAAGTTTGTTTCTGCCACTAAATAAAAAAATTAAAAAAGGTGATTTGTGACTTTTTATCTCACAAAGTTATAAGATATAAACTCGCAATTCTGAGAAAAAATATGTCAGTGTTTTTTCCTATCACAACTGGACATTATAACACGCAATTGCGAGTTTATATCTCACAATTCTGACTTTATATCATGTGATTCTGACTTTTTTCCTCGCGATTCTGACTTTATATCACAATTCTGACTTCATATCACACAATTCTGACTTTATATCTCACAATTCTGACTTCATATCTCACAATTCTGACTTCATATCTCACAATTCTGACTTCATATCACACAATTCTGACTTCATATCACACAATTCTGACTATAACTCGCAATTCTGACTTTATATCTCGCAAATCTGACTTTATATCTCGCAAATCTGACTTTACATCTCGCATTTTTCAGACTTTTTTCTCACAATTCTGACTGTATATCTCGCAATTCTGAGAAAAAAGGTCAGAATTGTGAGATAAAAAGTTGCAATTACCTTTTTTATTTCATGGCGAAAACAAGCTTCCATACAGTAAAGACATTTATAATGTTACAAAACAAATCTATTTCAAATAAATGCTGTTATCTTGAACTTTCTATTCATGAAAAAAAAAATGAAAAAAAGTTTCCACAAAAACATTCAGCCGCAGTTTTCAACATTGCAAATAATTAGAAATGTTTCTTGAGCAGCAAATCAGCATATTAGAATGATTTCTGAAGGATCATGTGACACTGAAGACTGGAGTAATGATGCTGAAAATTCAGCTTTGCATCACAGGATTAAATTACACTTGAAACTTTTGAAAGCACATGCAAAGAAGTTTCTTATTTTTTTAAGTTTGATGAATTTGTATAGCGAACAAGACATATATACCAGTAGAGGATCTAAACGTCACAAATTGAGCTCAATACAAAGAGTAAAGTGGACAATTCATTATTATTATTAATCCTGAATGCATTATTATTTGTTATTTCGGATACATTACTTATTAAAAACAGTAGCCCTCACTGCAGTAATTTTACATACCAAAAGCCTAGTGAGACTGCATCTTAATCATACATTTTTAAATGTCTAAATACTTTTCAAAACTAGTCTATACATTAACAGCCTTTACTCACGTATCTTGTCTGCTCGACTGAACCGTGCAGTTACAGTGCTCTCCAAGTTACTGGAGAGACAGAGGTAGATCTCCACAGGGTAGACCTCCACTTTAACAGTGCTGGGAAGATCAACAACCTGCAAAGAGAAAGATGAAGACTTATTGACAAACACTGCCTATTCTGAACATCTCATTTGACTGACTCCAATACAAAGAAAAGTCTGGTTAACACTACCTTTCTTTCCAAAGGAGGCTGATCGTCCATCAAGTCATACCATGACAAGAGTTTATGCCAGGCTTCTGATGGGACCAGGATGAAGTCCTCATTCTCAGACAGCCTCTCTTTCAGGTGGTATGAATCCAAATCTACAGAAAGCATACAAACATATTCTTCATTCCCACGGTTATTAAGGGAACAGATTTACATAGAATGAGACATTAAACTTTTTTATGAGGCTGCTATGAGATCTTGTTCTTAAAGTCAGCATGAAACAGAAGTTGCGATAGTCTTTTCTGATGTATATCCAATTGAAACGGGTTCTCGAATGAGAAAAAAAATGTAGGACGGGACTTGATTTTGTCTATCAGGAATTGATTGGTTCACTGAATGGTTGTGGTTTGCTATTGGTGGATCTCATGTGAGTGACAGGTTGCCCCGCCCTCACACCAGTAAACAATTCATCAGAGAAGAGATGTCATTGCAAGAGGAAGGGAAAGCTATTTTGATTAAAGATTATGAGGGATTTTACTCTATAAAAAATGAAGAATTGCCAATTTTGATTTCATGGTGACTTTAACATAACAGAATACCAAAACGTACCTTCAAAGAGCTCGGTGTTATCAATCTTTCCAGGATAAGAGGACGAATTTTGGTCACCGGTGTGCACATACTCTTTCCACTGATCAAACCATCTCTTGTCCAACAAATACCTGGAAAACAGATACTTGCATCTGTCACATTCAGCACTGCTTGGTTACATCAGTCCAACATCATTTAATGAGCTTTAGGACAAATCTGTTTAATGTAAACTGCACAGGGCGCCAGTGTCAGACACGGATTAAGACACCAAACGCTTGTCATCTGCCTCTTAGGACGAGAATGAATTATGGCAGATCTGCCTTTCCTGTCCAAGGAACTGGAACAAACCGAAAGTAACTTTCCCATAACAGACTGACACACCTTCCAGAGATGGAAGTGAAACTTAAAGCAAGTGTAGTAATACTTTTGAAAATGAAATGAAACAATTTAAAGCAGGCAGAGTTGGGAATGTCGTAAGACAACCAACATGTCAAAACTTAATGCTGCTTAGGAAGCTGTTAACCAGATAAACAGATCTATCAGGCCTGAAACCCCACCTGTATGTTAGTTTCGCTCTCTTATGTGATCTTTAAATCATTTTTAACTCTCTCAATCACACTGGTATATGTACTATTGAATCTGAAAACCCTCAAGCCCCACAACTCAAACATATCAATTTTATAGAGATCTGTTAGTGCTTTATCTGTGTTGTTGTGGTTGTTTATTGAATGTTTGTTTGTTTGTTATTTAGGATGAAGTTTCTCTTACCAGCTGTCTCCGGCCCGCAGCTGTTGCTGGTTCAGGTTGTCGATCTCCCGCCACTGGGTCTCTAGTCCCGGAGGCTCCGTAGCCGAACCGGTGCTGCAGTTCGCAGCCATAATCACTCATAAAATCCGAAAAGAGCGTTAGAGCCGCATAGACAGACCGGAATGTTTTGACGCAGGAAGTAGGAAGCGGTTAGAATGACAACTTCCGCCTTGCGAAAGGGGGCGGATTTCGAGGGCGTGTGTGATGTAAGAGAGAGTTTAGTTTGAACATATTTTGTTAGATAAAATCTGATAATTAATTAACTAACTAACTAACTAAATAAATAAAAGACAAATGCGATAAATATCTTGCCATTTTCATAAAATTTACCCTGAGCTTATGTTTTCATATTAATTTTGTCCTTTATTTAATTCTGCAAATTGTAATGTACACTATTTATTTACACATTTCTGTGTATTGATTACAAAAATATTAATTTCCACATTTAATCATTTTATTAATAATCCTTTATCACTTATTAAATATTGCTGAAACATTTAACTATTATTAATGTTCCCATAAATCATCTAAAACTGATTATTTCTATTATATCAAGTGTTGTGTGTAATTAATTACTAAGTAATCTAATTACTGTAATTTAATTACTTTTCCCTTGAAAAAGTAAAGTAAGGGATTAGCTACTCTTAATTTTTCTGTAATTTAATTACAGTTACTTCTGGTGTATACATCAATTCTATATAAATAATAGTGGATTTAAAATCAAAACTTAATTTTAAAATGTATGTTTTTAATGTAACCATCTCCCTTTACACACTTTGGTCAGTTCAAGAATAATTAATGCAATTGTATAATGTTTATTTGAAAGAATTAAAAGTACAGTTTCATGTCTATCCTTGAATTGTTCAACTGACTGAGGTTGATATGGGATTTGTAAAGTAATCAGTAACAAGTAATCCAATACTTTTTAGAAAGAGTAATTGGTACAGCAATCTAATTGCACTGTTGAAGATGTCATTAGTAGCTAGTAATTAATGCCGCCTTCACGTGCTCTTGGAATAATCACGACTTCACAAGTGGGAATTATCAAATTACCGATAGCACGTGAGGGAGCATAACTTTTGGCGCTCTATAGCGTTAATAAACAACAGAACTGCGTGCGTCTTGCGGAAGAACACTGTAGCCGGAGCTACTTCTCTCTGTTTATGTCTATGAGGAGTCACGCAGGTACGACCCGAACCAGTCTAAAATAGTCTGAATATAAACGCTTATTATAGGTGTACCGTAGTGATTTAGGATAATACAAAAACACAGTTTGGAAAATTAATTCATGATGTACGGACAGCAGCTTTAATTACTTTTTTAGAGTAACTTACCCAACACTGTAACCTATTTATCACGATCTAATTATAATATTCCAACAGAGAATCCTTCACAAATGGACAGTATTAACAGTCTAATAATATGCCTTCATTCCTGTCAGAGAACCGTAAGCAACCTAACATTTTGGCTGTAGGACAACGCATATGGCACACGGTGGCAGTGTTTGTCACAGAACGAATTTACCCAAATTACACAGATATGGATTGTTTTATTGATCAGTTAAGAATCTGATTAAAATGGTTAAACTGTTCAAATTTACCTTGAACACTTTAGATATTTTTTAAGAAATGTCATTTAATAAAAACGATGCAAACTAAAATGACCTAAAGCTGATGTTCTCAAGGCTGCAAGTGCTTGGAAATTAGTTATTTTCTTTCTGATGATGATGATTATAAAGTGATACAGTAGGTCCTGAGGTCGTGTTGACAGTAAAGCTGATGTGTAGACTGGACATGTGGCTTTGAGAACACACATTCCCCGAGTCTCTTATTTAACACAATGAAAATACGTCATTTCTGTTCTTTTTTTCCATTCCCCTGGCACAAAAAGAACATGAACTTCTCATTGCCCCTGAATCTTTAGGCCAGTAAATGTGTCATTGTCATAATTCCATATTTCTGACTGACGGCTGATTGATTTGTGAGCAGCTGATAATTTGGTGGTGAATGTTCACTCTGTAGTGCCTTTCAGTCTCTCTGTAGCAGTCTGTGTTTAGTCCTCTATTGCCCTATCATCAGATGTCATCATTTCTTCACCTCCAGCGCACATGTCTGTCATCTAGATTTAGTGTTAAGGCACTCAGACTGAGTAAACTGTGCTGGCAATAGCCTAATGGTTCCTCGTCAACATAGAGAAAGAGAGATCATATGTAGTAAAAGAGAACAAGATCCACCATCTTTACAGGACCATTAGGTGTTTTTCACCTACATACTGTCACACATGATTTGAGCACTTATGTAAATAGGGCAGAATGATTCTCTTTAACACACATTAATATTTATGCCCAAGTAAAGTGGCTTGTGCATTGCATGTGACAATGCAATAGTAGTGCATGCAAAATGCATGAGAACTTGGACTCTTATGTGTGAGCATGCATTATTATAAGTGAATTTTTCTCTATTCTTATGAGAGAGAACAATCTACTGTAAAATGTGTATTTAAGATCTAACTTGATCCCAGCTAACAGGGAATGTTCTCAAAACTTTGGCTATTGTTCTGGCAAGTTTCTCTCAAAGTTATGAGCAAACGTTCTTCTAGTAACGTCAATAGAATGTTTGTTCAATGTTGTCTTGGTTTTTTTTCAAAACGGTAGCACAAAAATGTTGCTATACATCGTTCATGGAAGTTTTTTTTTAACATTTTAGTTTGTCTAGCATTTTTTAAATGTTCAGAAACATTCAAGTAACATTCCCATAATGTTTGCAAAATGATAAAATGGAATGTTTCCTTAAAGGCACAATATGTAAGAATTTTGCAGTAAAACATCCAAAAGCCACTAGGCCAGTGTTATATATTTTGTTCACTTGAGTACTTACAATATCCCAAATGTTTGCAACTATTTGTAAATCGTGAGAAAATTGCACTTTTAACCAAGGCTCCGGGACGTGTGAGGAGTTGCCTGTCAATTGCGTCATACCCGCGTTACCCTCGGTTTCCGGTTTTATTTTGTAGAAACCATGAAAACACCAAAGATGCTTTAATATGTTGCGTTTTTAAAGACAAGGGAACAACTGTTTTGATATATTTATAGACAGAAAACTAATTATTGTTATATAGCTCAACACAATTAGTCTTATTGTTTAAATCTAATTTTCTTGATTTTTTTGCAAGTACCATGCTTTACTATGCCTCAGAGAAAAACACTATTTTGTGAAGTAGCTAACATAGCATAATCAGATGCAGCTTTATTTTTAGTAACAGTAATACAGCATTTTCTCCATCATACAATACATTTTAAAATTAATTGCATGCCATTTATCAACACAACACATCCAGCATTTAATATGATATTCTAAAATCGCTTACTGCAGTGTAACAAGTGTCTCACAGCAGCCGCCGAGCGAACGCACAGAGTAACGTTAATAACATTTTCAACACACTCAAATGTATCTGATATAGGGATGGGTAGTTCGACACCTAGTGTCGACACACGTCTCGAGTTTTCTACACACTAGTGCTTCGAAACAGTGTTCCGGAGCATTGCTTGAAATGAGGCTGTCATGTGACCTGTGGAAATGAAGCTTCGTTACCTCACTGACACATCACGCTGGGCTCAAACGAACGTATATTTTCTAAAGCTGGTGACGTGATTAGTAAAAAAGGAGCCGCTTAAGCTCCAGCACAGTGAAACAAATAATATTCTTGAATAAAAATAATAAACTGCAATTGTATTTGTGCATTTGTGTGTTTTTTTTTTTAACAATGTGCATGTTTGTGTTGTTTTGTAAGGAACACAAAAAATGGTGCAATGAAAAAATCACAGACCTTATTTATTGGCGTATTAAACAATCTATTTAGAAGGTGAAAACATACAAGTTCGATGCGAGTAAAAACAGAAAGAACAGAAAGCCTTTATTGTCATTGTATTGTGCAAAATGCAATAAAATTTCGCTGCACACACACGCGCCACCATCTTTCTAATGACATATATGGTTAATAAACATACAAATAAACCTTACACTGACATCCCAACTAACAAAACTGAATGACACAGGTAGTGTAGGAATTTTTATTGACCACCAGATGGCGAAGTAGAGCACTGTTTCAAAAGCTTCGAAGCACCGATGCAGTTTGTTGTAAAAGCCCCACTGCTTCAAAAGCTTCATTCGGCACATCCCTAATCTAATATGATAAACAGAGCTGTGTTACCTCATACTCATGACCGGAAAAGCGGAAGCGGCACCGGCGACTGCGGCATAATAAAAGTTCCGCTGCTCGTGAGACATGTGTTGCGCAATCGCTCCAGCGGCCTTGTTCAGCTCCCACAACACTCGGTCCTGCTCTGCTTCATACTACAGTAACGTTAATAATCGCATCCAAGAACATGATTTCTTCCCAATTCCTATCCCAATTCTTTTCCACCGGCCGTTGAGGTGAAGACCACATGTCCCAAGATTCTGCGCTCAAACTTGGCGTCATCAAGCTACGCCTTTGTGTTGAATAGGCCTCTAGAGACCTCTAGCGGACAGAAAATATTACATATTGCACCTTTAACGTTCGCATAACCAAGAAAAAAACATTTTTAAAACATTAAAAAACTGGACTGTTTGAATGTTCAGAGAACAATCAAAAATAACATTTTCATAACTTAATATGAACATTAGCAAAGCGTTCTTAGAACATATTTTTGTTAGCTGGGATATCGTTAAAGGAACAGTTCACCCAAATAATGAAAAGTCACTCTTTTCCATGCAATCACATTGAATGGGAACTTAAAGGGTTAGTTCACCCAAAAATGAAGTTTCTGTCATTAATTACTCACCCTCATGTCGTTCCAAACCCGGAAGACCTTCATTCATCTTCGGAACACAAATTAAGATATTTTTGATGAAATCCGAGAAGTATCTGAATACACCATAGACTGCAATATAATCAACACTTTCAAGGTCCAGAAATGTACTAAAGACATCATTAAAATAGTCCATGTGACTGCAGTGGTTCAACCTTAATTTTATGAGGTGACGAGAATACTTTTTGTGCGCAAAAGCAAAACTAAAATAATGACTTTATTCAACAATATTTTCTCTTCTGTGTCATTCTCCTACGCTGTTTACGTTCAGTGCCTCCAGGTTCTACGTCAGAACGCCGACTCAGTATTGGCCGACGCTGTTCACGTGAGCAGCACGATGCATGCGATCCTGACGCAGGAGCCGGCCAATAGGGATTTTAAGCAACAGCTGTTGATGGAACAGCAACAGCGACCGGAAGTAAACTGTCAACTGCCGTGGCTAAAGAACGCAAAAATCGCTAAGCAACAACAAAGAGGACGGTGTAACGGATCATTTAATCATTTGACATAGTAAAAAAAAAAAATCACATTTAAATAAAAGCAAGAGAATGGTTGCATTAAATGACATACAGATACAATTAAAATGCCACATAACCATAAATGTTACATTTGTGACCCTGGACCACAAAACTAGTTATAAGTTGCACAGGTATATTTGTAGCAATAGCCAACAATACATTGTATGGGTCAAAACTATAGATTTTTTTTTTTATGCCAAAAATCATTAGGATATTAAGTAAATATCATGTTCCATGAAGATATTTTGTAAATTTTCTACCGTAAATATATCAAATTTATTTTTGTGAGTGGATATGCATTGCTAAGGACTTCATTTGGACAACTTTAAAGGTGATTTTCTCAATATTTAGATTTTTTTGCACCCTCAGATTCCAGATTTTCAAATAATTGTATCTCGGCCAAATATTGTCCTATCCTAACAATACATCAATGAAAAGCTTATTTATTCAGCTTTCAGATGATGTATAAATTAAATAAATGTATAAATAAATTGATCCTTATGACTGGTTTTGTGGTCCAGTGTCACAATTATTTATCTAGTCTGTCACGTATTATCATATAGAATTTAACTGCTACTTCTTGACGTTCTACTGTAACCGTCGACTACAGGAGAATAGCCGATTTCCCGTAGTCGACAGTTACAGTAGAACGTCAAGAAGTAGCAGTTAAATTCTTGAGCGCTGTTGACGTTGTATCAGAGGCTGTTGCTTAAAGTCCTTAATGAGTCGGCGTTCTGACGTAGAACCTGGAAGCACTGAATGCAAACAGCGTAGGGGAATGACACAGAAGAGAAAATATTGTTGAATTTTTTGGACCTTGAAAGTGTCGGTTAAATTGCAGTCTATGGAGGAGTCATATACCTCTCGGATTTCATCAAAAATATCTTAATTTGTGTACAATAAGTTATTATTCATTGTGAGCTGTCATTGAGTTTGTGAGAGAATCTGATTCCTGAACGAATCTGCATGGTTTTGTGAACTGGATTGGTTGCATGAGGAAGGATTCTCCTGTTGTTTTCCATCAAACAATAACATTTAGCAAATGGGTTTGGAAAAACATGAGGGTGAGTAAATAACGACAGAATGCTCATTTTGGGTGAAATATGAAATAATATACGAATATTTATATGAAATAAGTCAGAGAGCTTTGGCCAAATATAATCTGAAATAAACAGAAAAACACATTATAGATCATTAAAACAACAATAGGAGCAAAGAAAACAATATTAAACATTTATTTTGTTCTCAGCCATGCGTGGAAAGCACACACCGACCATATTATTTTCTACGTATCAAACATCTTGCTGCAGGGCTTTATTGAAGGATTTTGTCAACAGAAACACTGAACTAAGAAAGATTCAGAAAACAATGAGTTTTATTCCCAGTAGCGAACCACTGTTGTTATTTCATGAAGGAATTCGTGTGGCTTTCTGACATCAGCATTAATTTTAATTACAATTGATTGCTTTGCTCTTTCTGTTATGGATTGTACCATTCAACATCAATACATCTTTATATAGACACTTAGTGTTGTAGTGCTGCATGTACTTAAAGGTAGGGTAGGCAATGTTTTTTATAAACACTTTTTGTTATACTGGTTAAAACTCTCTTCACATCCTGATAGCAGTCACTAATAGAAGTGGTCTAGATATTAAAACATTTACATATATCTTCTGTGGAAGTCTCAGGACCAAAAAATGTTTGTTTAATCATTGCACTAGGATACGATGTCCTACCTGCCTGTCAACATATGTAATTCCATACATCCACGCACCCTGCTCGTGCAGACATCACATGTCATCAGTGCGTTCTGTAAGGCTATGCAGAGCAGTGTTGCCAAGTCTGCGGTTTTCCCGTGGAATTGGGCTCCTTTAACACTGTTGCTGCGGATTGTTTTTCATGTCCGCGGGTTGAAGTGACCCCAAATAACATGATATTTAGCCCCTGGAATGCAAATTTTACCAGGGAAACCCCACCAAAAACGCAGATTTTTATCGGGGGACCTCCCTGAAAATGTGACAAGGCTAGTTTTGGGCTAGCTTTGAGTAGCAATTGGGAGGGTTTTGTTGTGAAAACCTGGCAACCCTGATGCAGAGTTGTAGACAGACAGTCACAGAGAGCCAAAAACAAACAGCAGTCATCTTTTACAGCTCCTCCTGAACCAAGACAACAGCTTATGCTGCGTTCACACCATGTCATAACCGTAATTACGCGATGGCATCCCGTGACGTTGAGCTGTTCACGTCCTCACACTCGGATTTATGCATTTCTATGTCAACACTATCAACGCCGAAATGAATCTGCAGCAGTCAAATGGTACAAGTAAGAGCTCTGTAAGTTGTTTACGTTCATTATTATTGTAATGTTATGTGCTTTCTTTGAGACATGAGGTAATTTAACGCCTTCTCTCATCTCGTGATGCTTTGCAGAGCGCTCGGGTGGGATCTCATGCTTTCAAAGCTAGCTTGCTATTGCTAGCCTCCTCGAAATTGCCTACCCTTTAAGCAATGTGGAGCATCAGCAGAATATATGGACATCCAAAAACACCGATGTAAAAAATAGAAAGACGTAAACTGACATTTCTTTAATGTGATGTGGAAAAAACACACAGCAGTCATGTTACTCATGTAACACAATAAGACTTTTCAGATAGAGTTTCCCATGCATGTTGTCAGTCAAACACAAAATAACCGCCTCAGAACACACAAAATAGTACATACATCCATTAAAACTCCAGATTCCTCTATTTACAATGTTTAACAAGTTGAACTGTACATTATTCTTTAATGTGGTGCATTCTGGATGCTCTATTGATATTCAGTTCTGAAATCTTTTTCTTTCCTATACATCTCTTTATAAAAGCACCAACATGTCTTTGGCCAAGGAGATCAATCATTAAATAAATACATACATTATATGAAAATAAAAATAAAATAAAATGAGAAGCTAATTAATAACATCTAGTTAGAATCGTTAAAATAAATATTAGATATATAAGATGCACAAAGCTATCAAATACACAACTGGCTCAAAATAGTGTCTAATTCATTCTTTGAGCTTACAATCTAAAATAAAATTGTGTATTATGACACAGTCGGAGATGATAAAGCAGTGACTTTGCTGTACGGTTAAAGGTGAGGAGAGTTTTTCTTCAGCATCAGTCAGGATCCGTATTTTTATCAAATCTGGTGGTCTTTCATTGGGTTTTTACTCGGCCAGTGTGTGCATGTCCAAAGTTGCGCCACTGTAAACATCTCATGCTAAAACCTTAACACAATAACCACACAATAAGCTCATTCTGAGGTAAAAATGGGACAACAAGAGATTTTTCCAAATCGCATTGTGCTATCCGTAAAAACCTTCTGGACGAGAAAGGCTTTTGGACACATTCTATCTATGAAGCATTTCAAGTGTTCGACAAAGATGCTCAATAAAGTATTTTCTGTTCGCAGTGTTAGCAGTTTGTGCTTCACAGTCAGTAACATCGGCTTTATTAACGTCCTCACCTGGCATCACAAAATACAACACAGCAAAACTTTCCCTTCGAATCTTCCTCAGTGATTTGAGATCCACACAGCTGTTCCAAGGGTCACCTGTAAGTACAAAGACAGATCTGTGAATAAGAGAAACTCAGCAACACTCAGCAAAAAAGTAGGCTGGCACTTTATGTGCGTTTGCGCTTTTTAAAGGGTTCCTACAAAGATTGCACATCAAAGTAGAGACAAACTGTCTGCAAAAAATGTAAAATAGCCTCAAACCAGGCAGCAAGGATTGCCTGGTTAGCATGATTCTGGAAAAAAAGCATCTTTCTCTATTGATGGCCATGTATTCAAATATATATGCTATATATATATATATCTATCTCAGCTAATGCCGTAACTATATACAGGGAGCCTTTACTTGCACATTACTATAATTAACAGAGCCCAAACTATTAAATTCAGTTGCTATTTATTTTTTGATTTAATAATCAATGAATTGCACATAAGGCAGGTTTTGCATTAACTTTCTAAATCAAATTATTACTAATTTATTAAACATTTACACAGTTACTGTCATAAAATTTATTTAAACATACTAAATAATTAAGACATTACTAACAGGTAAAGTAAATATAATGAATATATTTACTAATATCAATAAATATATATTCAATATAATGAATATATAAGCTATTAAAGCTGCAAGCAGCGATGAAAGGGCCCTCACACCCGTGCCACCGCCACCCGGTGGCTTAAGGGAAACAGCACGGTGGGCAATATGCATTTAGTATATAAATATAGGAGGACAACATCAGTCATTTGTATTTGCCACACTTCCTGCTACCAGCTGGTGGCACTATGACTATAACTAAATTTTGGCATGTAGATGTCTTCAGGCCAGGGCACTTATCAAAAAAGTGAAGTTTGAGGCAGATTGGACATTGTATGCTCAAGTTACAACCACTTCCTGTTTCATTATGATAATAACATGCTTTAGCACTCAGCTAAGTGTTGCTAGCATGATTTAGAATGTTTCTAGCAGGTTTAGTACTCAATTGCATATTTTAGTAAGTTGCTAGTAGTGCATTACAGTGTTAAACAAGTCACTTCCTGTTGCCAGTGGGTGGCGCTATTACTATAACTGAATATTGTCATGTAGATGTGTTCAGGGCAGGACTCTTATCAAACATGTGAAGTTTGGGGCAGATCAGACATTGTATGCCTGACTTAAGTAAGCTTCCTGTTTCATGGTGAAACATCAGACTTTGTCAGTCCGCCACGGACACGCCCTTCAACGAAAACTCAAGATCTTCGCAATTTAACATCGCTAAGGTTATAAGATTATACTGACCAAATATGATGTTGATCTGATTAAATCTCTATGAGGAGTTAATCACAGTGTAAAACATGACTTTTCCTGTTACCCGCAGGTGGCGCTATGACTGTAACTGAATATTGGCATGTAGATGTCTTTAGCCCAAGACTCTAATAAAACGTGAAGTTTGGAGCAGATCGGACATTGTATGCCCGAGTTACAACAACTTCCTGTTTCATGGTGAAACATCGAACTTTGTCAGGTCGTTATGGACACGCCCTTCAGCGAAAACTCTAGATCTTTGCAATTTAACATCACAAAGACCTTTAGATTAGACTAACCAAATATGATGTTGATCTGATTAAAGCTGTAGGAGGAGTTCGTTGAAGTACAATGTCTGGAAATGGCAAAAACTGCAAAAATTTTGCAGAGAAAACTCAAAATATCTCACTTCCTGTTGGGTTTTCAGATTTTGCACCCAAGGACTTTTTTGTAGGTATTGGGCTGTTACATGTGTCTACCGAATTTCATACTTGTACGTGAAACGTAGCGCGAAGGGCGCTTAATTGAAATTTTGTACGTGGCGCTATCGAGCCATTTTGCCACACCTAATTCTGAAACCCATATCAGACGTAAATTTTCACCACTTCTGACACGTGTGCAAAGTTTCATGAGTTTTCGAGCATGTTTAGGCCCTCAAAAATGCGATTCATTTTGGAGAAGAAGAATAACTGACCGAGCAATTACAATAGGGTCCTCACACCATCGGTGCTCGGCCCCTAAATATAGTGCATATATTTAGTGAACTAACATGCTGTGGACACTAAATGACTTGCCTGAGGTAAATGTAACGCTACGTGAGATATTATTCTCAACCTGTTTTATTTATGTCATTCCGCAGTTGAAACACTGGTTGAGAGATTACACGCATATCTAGATTGTCTGTTCTTTTTCTTCTACGCTTTTTCCTGTTGTGGCGGTTAGCAAACAGCGCTGCATTACCACGCGCGCCCTCCTGGATTGGAGTGTGGATCGCCTGTGACTGACTGACTATTCGTTGTCTGACTGTATGCACCGAACCGTGACGTCATACCATACGGTTCAGGACGAAAACATGTACCTTTACACCCCTGATAGATAGATAGATAGATAGATAGATAGATAGATAGACAGATAGATAAAATCAAACAGAGCACTTTTGTGGTACGAGTCTGGGCAAAAAAGGTCAAGCAACAACTAAAATGTTGTATGACAAAGTGAAAAAGATATGGCTTCTGGACATGAAAAGTGTGACTTGCTGACATGTTGTTTATCTCCCTTAACTTCCTCTTGTAAGCAACACCCACGAATGACAGATCGGGAGAAAAAACAAGATGCGCCATCACATCTAGTGTGTCTGCTCTGAATAGATCTGTGCTGTTTTTACATCATGCTGCTGAATGCTCCTTTGACACACAAAGAAAAACACACACACACACACACGAACGCTTCTTGTGGTATATGTGGGTGGTTTTCCTTTATTACTCAAGTCCTGGAGGGTTTCGGTCACATTTCCCATGAATGCAGTATATTCTAGTAGAGGCAAATACAGCCTACATCAATAGATGGCAGTTATAATAGGCATTTTGATAGCAGTAAGGGAATACTCTCAAAATTGTGCTTCAGGCAGAATAAATCTTTCTCAGAGATGACGTCCGTTATGTGTGATTCATTTTTATGCCATTATTTTCAATCGTAGTAATAGGATAACAATGGCAAATCTGAATTTTCCATTTTGCCCATGCAAAACTCACAGACTCTTTTGATGTGAAAGAGCCTTTAAATTTGACAAAAACAGAACTTTTTTTTGTTATTAAAAAACAAACAAGAAAGCCCAGCCCAGGTGAGAAAAAAGCCACATTGATCCCAGAAAATTGCAATAAAATTGCCAGAGTGCCTTCTGTGTGAACGCAAATACGTCCCGGGATTGATTCCGGGATGGGGACCTATAACATTGCCGGGATCAGTCCTGGAATGCGCCCTGTGTGAACAAAAGCCGTGATCAATGCCGTAAGGGGTGTGTCGTAGTGATGACGCTGAAGCTGAGATCGTTCGCCAGCATATGGAACGGTACACGATGCGCTAGTTCATGATCGAATCAGAAAAAAAATATATACAAGCCTGGTTTCTCGAAAGAGAAATTGCAGATCAATGGCAAACTTAAAGGGTTAGTTCACCCAAAAATGAAAATAATGTTATTTATTACTCACCCTCATGTCGTTCTACACCTGTAAGACCTTCGTTCTTCTTTGGAACACAAATTAAGATATTTTTGATGAAATCCGATGGCTCAGTGAGGCCTCCATTGAGAGCAAAGCCACCGAACCTCTCAAGATCCATAAAGGTACTAAAAACATATTTAAAACAGTTCATGTTGTTCAGTGTTTCTACCTTAATATTATAAAGCGACGAGAATACTTTTTGTGCGCCAAAAAAACCCCCAAAATAACGACTTTTCAACAATATCTAGTGATGGCCGATTTTAAAACACTGCTCCGGAGCTTTACGAATCGAATCATTGGTTCGGAGCGCCAAAGTCACTTGATTTCAGCAGTTTAGCCGTTTGATAGGAGATCCGAATCACTGATTTGAAACAAAAGATTCATAAAACTCAGAAGCAATGCTTTGAAATTGGCCATCACGAGATATTGTTGAAAAGTTGTTATTTGTTTTTTTTTTGCCGCACAAAAAGTATTTTCATCACTTTATAATATTAAGGTTGAACCACTGTAGTCACATGAACTGTTTTGAATATGTCTTTAGTAGCTTTCTGGATCTTTGAGAGGTTCGGTGGCTTTTCTCTCAATGGAGGCCTCACTGAGCCATCAGATTTTATCAAAAATATCTTAATTTGTGTTCTGAAGATGAACGAAGGTCTTACGGGTGTAGAACGACACGAGGGTGAGTAATAAATGACATTATTTTCATTTTTGGGTGAACTAACCCTTTAAGACACTGTGGAGACATTACACATCACATCGATGTCACATGTCTTTACAGGATCTTTACTGTATGTGTGTGAACGCACACACAGATTCCAGAAAATCACTGGCAGTGTAAATGAACCAAAAGCAAACGATCACGGGACAAATCCCAGGACACATTATCTGTGTATTTTCTTGAATCTCTGTGTGAAAGGGGCTATAGTAACACAAAGTAACATAACCATAAAAAGTAACTAAGTAACGTGAAAAGTTACTTTATATAAGTTTTCAGGGAGTAACGCAATGTTGTAACGCATTACTTTTAAAAGCAACTTTCCCCAAAACTGACCTTCAGTATGAACAACAGTAACAGTTTATGAAAATAATACTTTATCAATTGCTTAAAATAATAACAAAATTACAGATGCAAGAGCCTGTAAATGTCTATACAATGAGGGCAGTTACTTTAGCAGATGCCTTTTTGTCCAGTGATTTACCCTGCACTGACATGAGAAACTGTCTGTCTGTAGTAGCCAGGGGTAAAATCCCTTGTTTGAGGGCGCAGGAGCGATAGGGCAAGTGTGAGACAACGCTAACTCTCCTCTTCAGGGATCACTGCAGCTAACAGCACACAGATCACTGCTTATGACTGTCAATCAACTGTCAAGCTGATGATTTGCGCTAGCATTTGTTTCTGCAATGACTGAACCACACAGTTCAGCACTATATAGTGCTATGCGTTCGGTGAAGTTACCAGTCTGCTATTGTACTGCAAAAGAAATAGCATTATATGTACAAACTGGTGTCTGCTTTTAACTAACCAGCTTTAAAAATGCAAATACTAAACACTTTTATTCAGCAAGGACACATTAAATTGATCTAAAGTGACAGTAAAGACATTTATAATGTTACAAAAGATTTCAATTTTAAATAAACACTGTTCTTTTGAACTTTCTTTTCATCAAAGAATCCTGAAAAAAATGTATTATGGTTTCCACAAAAATATTAAACAGTTTCAACATTGATAATAATAAGAAATGTTTCATGAGCAGCAAATCAGCATATTAGAATGATTTCTGAAGGATCATGTGAGGCTGAAGACTTCAGCCTGAAAATTCAGCTTTGCTAACAGGAATAAATTACATTTTAAAATATATTCACATAGAAAACAGTTATTTTAAATTGTAATAATATTTCATATATTTTTTTCATGTATTTTTGATCAAATAATTGCACCCTTGGTGAAAGGAGACTTCTTTTAAAAAGATTTAAAAAAGCTTATCGACCCCAAACATTTTGAACTATATTACATATAATTGAAAAATGTAAAAAAGGAAGAAAAAATGGACACCAGGACTAGTTGTCATATGGCAAAATTATATAAGGTCTATATCTCAGTACCTAGGGGAGAGAACAGAAAAAGAGCACTCATAATATATAACAGAATTATTTAGCATTTGTTTTATTAATAAATGCATTCGTAAAATCCATAAATTAATCATTTTCAATACACTTCTATCCACATGCTTTTCATAATTAATTTTCTGCTTCCAGTTTCTTCGCTTGTGCACCCAAATATTGTTGCAATGCAGAGAAATATCCATATCAACAAGCATCATTTCAAGAATTTCGTGCAGGCTTAGTGATTTTTTGCTTCCAAAAGCTCAGTAATATGAAAGTAATGAGATGTGCTGCTTCAAACTGCATGTGTTGAGGAAGCAAATGTGTGCTTGCAGAGATAGAGAACAAGTGGAAAATAAACCCAAAAGCATTTCACTGCAATTTAAAAGAGGAAGAGAGAGAGGGAGATGTTATGGATATAAAAATGTGAGGGGGCACTCAATACAACTCACGTAAAAAGATTCAGGGCACATTAAATATTGGATTTAAAGCATCGAGTTCCCTAACAATCCCATCTTGGAAGCTTTGAGGATAGTTTATTGCAATGAAAAATATTATGGAGCAGTATTTCTCGGCAGATCTCCTGGTATAAGGCCATAAAAAGTTCAGTTTTCTCTTTTCAGCAAATATGAATTCACAGCAGAACCTAAACACAGTATAAAAACACAATGCTATGTGGGTAGTTGCCAGGGCTTTATGGTGTTCTGAATGTTTTTAGTGCATGGCTATGCAGTTGATTAGTTGTTATGGTGTTGCTAGATGGATGCCATGGCGATCAGACCAGTTGCTATAGTCAAAGACTTTATATATAGAAAGACGGTGCACTCGTATTATTATGAATGGGAGAAAGTGCAACGTGCAATATGGCGGAATTAGTCCCGCCTTCTATATAAGAGTTAATCGGCGATTGGTAAAGTCATCGCATCACTGCAGCTGCCGTTAGAAGCTCCGGTTCCTATAGAAACAGTCAGACATGCGCTTAGGACTGCGCATGCGCATTAGCTTTATAATGGCAGCCCTGTTTGAAGCTCGAAAAAAAAGTGCATCCATCCATCATAAACGTACGCCACATGGCTCCGGGGGGTTAATAAAGGCCTTCTGAAGCAAAGTGATGCGTTTGTGTAAGAAAAATATCCATATTTAACAAGTTATGAAGTAAAATAACTAGCTTCTGCCAGACCGCCTTCTGTATTCAACTTATGAACTTACATCGCGTCAGTTACGCTTGTTTCGTAAGTTAAATACGGAAGGCGTAGGACGTAGCGTAAACGTTTTGAACTGCAAGAGTTTTACACTTTCTACGGAAGGCAGTCTGGCAGAAGCTAGATATTTTACTTTATAACGTCTTAAACATGGATATTTTTCTTACACAAACGCTTCAAAAGGCCTCTATTAACCCCCCGGAGCCATGTGGAGCATGTTTATGGATGGATGCACTTTTTTGAGTTTTAAACAGGTGGTTTCCATGCACTGCCATTACAAAGCTTAGGAGCATTCAGGGTGATTATTAATATAACTCCGATTGTATTTGTCTGAAAGAAGAAAGTCATATACATCTAGGATGGCTTGAGGGTGAGTAAATCATGGGGTAATTTTCATTTTGAAGTGAACTAATCCTTTAAAGCAATAATAAAAAAAGGTTCGCCTATGCAGGGTTGTTATCATTAGAAAACTAATGTATGACCTTTTGGTTCTAATTGGAGCCTTTATTTTTAAAAGAGTGATTTTATATAATTTAGACTGGTTGATTTATTTAAGCCGGGTTCACACTGTATGATTTTGTCCATGATTTGACCATCTGAGACAAATTTCATGAATCCTAAAAGATTCCTCAGATCCTAGGAGATCCTGAAGTCTCTGATCGTTAGTTTGACATGTTCACAGACAGCTGATTAATGACCATTGCGATCAAATTTTACCTCAGACAAAACTCTGACTGTCAAATCAAAAACCAATAGGAGCACAAAACCTGATGACACAATTAGTGAGACAACAACAAACCACCACTTGCTCCAGACACATCGTCTTCATTTTTTTCCAGTTTTCTTTTCAAGAGAAGCCATGATCAAAATTAACACTAGAGATTGTTTTTGTTTGCTAGCCACGATTTTTATCCCGTATGTAAATGCAGCTCACGTCACTGAACGTGTCACGGATTGATGATGTAAAACTCCAGATGTGCGCCAACTGAGATCCCACAGTGTGACATGGCTTACAGCGAGGATCATGTTCGTACAGTCTGACAATCAACAGTCATAAAGGACTATTATAAATTGTACAGTGTGCACCCGGCTTTATTTGTATCATTCTTCCAGACTTTAATGGCGTCTCAGGATATTCAGAACAGACTTTTTTTTGAAGAGTCTGAGAGTGGCTGTTACCTGCTACTGTGACCTGTCTGGCTCGATCTTCGTCTCTCCGTTCTGCTTGTCATTGATGGATTTCTGCGAGAGGCGTGAGGACATGGTGGCGGCTTGCACCACAGCCTTGAAGCTGCGCTTGCGCTTCTGCACGTTCTGCTCCGGGTGGAAGATGATGACGTAGACTTTCGGTATGTAGAGCATCCCCAGGGACACGGAGGCACTCAGACTCATGGACACGGTCAGCGTCGTTGTCTGGATGAACATCTGGATCAAACACAGGAAATGGAATGTCAAGAGATGAATGCAGGATACGTTAAAGCGAAAATCTTTTGATAGACCCTATTAGATCACAACTGAGATCATTTTAAAGGGTTAGTTCACCCAAAAATAAAAATTCTCTCATCATTTACTCACCCTCATGCCATCCCCAATGTATATGACTTTCTTTCTTCAGATAAACACAAACAATTCATTCACACAGACATTGATTCACCCATTGAGGTCATATGGATTGGTGTGTGCGTGGTTTTTCTAGCGTCAACCAAGCAGCAGCCATTCACTTGCCTTCTATGGACTCACAGAAATGGATTATTTTCCTAAAAAAGATTGTTTGTGTTTATCTGAAGAAAGAAAGTCATACACACTATGGATGGCATGAGGGTGAGTAAATGATGAGAGAATTTTCATTTTTGGGTGAACTCTCCCTTTAATATCTCAGTTGTTCCTAGATAGACATGACACTAAATGGAGAAGAAATGGGGAGTTTTGTCTTCTGTTTATTTTTGATTTTCTCTCGACAGATTCTAGTAATTTCAGAGCTTCAGATGAGATCTCAACTAAAAAGTCTTGCTAAACTAATTTGCAAAACTCAAAAGTCATTTCAATATGAACTAAAACATTTATCAGATTATTCCAAGACAGATTTATTTGTACAATTTTAAAACAAAGAGATAATTATTCATTCATATTAATATAATTATAAAAATAAAATTAGAAACAAATGACTTAATTATTATAATTATTAATATACAGTCAAACCAAAATTTATTCAGACACTAGGTATAATTTTTTATATATTTTTACTAGTGTTAGTGCACTATAGTTCATTTATGTATGTGAGGATAGCAAAATAAACTGAGACATATTATACCCATAAATTCTTCATACAGTGAATACCAGTAAAACTGATAAAAATATGAGACCAAATATTATTCAGTCACTTTGACCTGACCATGTTTTGCTTAAGTGTTATCTGACATAATTAAGAATATTTTTTTCTGACACAGTTTAACTCTGAGATCTTGTCATATTTTATTACCATTTTTTTAAACTATAGTGAATAAACTGTATTAATGAATGAAATGTTCAAGGTGTCTGAATACATTTTGGTTTGACTGTATAATAAATATTTATTATTTACTACCATTCAAAAGTTTGGGGTCTGTTTTCTTAATGTTTTTGAAAGAAGTCTCTTACGCTCACGGAGGCTGCATTTATTTGATCAAAAATACAGTAAAAACAGTAATACTGTAAAATATTATTACAACTGTTTTCTATTTGAATACATAATAAAATGTAAATGTGGAAAATGTTAAAAACAGTTATGCTACTTAATATTTTTGTGGAAACCGTGATACATTTTTTTCAGCATTTTTTATGAATAGAAAGTTCAAAAGAACAGCGTTTATTTGAAATAGAATGATAGTTTGAATAAATATAATTTTTTTTACATTATAAATTTTTACTGTCACTTTTGATCAATTTAAGCATTCTTAAGCATTTTCGCGGATCCGTGTGAACGGGGATAGTTTTGATAACGTTGTCATCTTTACAAAGAAAAAACGTTTCCGTTTTTAGTATATTGCTGTCGTGTAAACGTACCCTAAAAGTCTTGCTGACCTCAATGGTAGTGTATTAATGGTATATACACATTAATTTTATCGCTCTATACTCTTATCGTTTGTTTCCTAAAATGAACAGGAGAAACATCAAATGTGATGCTTAAATTAAACATCTCCTAAAGCCTTCTGAGCTATGAAAACACAACCTTTGAGTAATAAAATCCTCCTTTGGACAGGCCATGGCAATGCATCAATATAAACATTCACAATGTTCATCATACGAGGCTGCCAGAGCCAAATAAAAGAGCACCTGCCCACCCAAGAGTGCTCACCAGGAAATGACACATATAGTATTAGTGTGGCGCATTAAACGGCATGTCAGTGGGAAGCTACCTGGGTCGTTTAATCTATGCAGCAATAACTAATGCTCTAATTCCTAATTCCCGCTGACGAGGCTTCTGGCTTTATTAAGATGGGTCGACATTGTCTTTCAGGCTCCCAAACACTCCCGTTATCAACCTCCTCCCACAGTCAAACCCCCGGAACCTCATTGGTGGGCGGAAGAGTCTTTGTCTCTGTGTCATGGTGTGTCTTTGGGAGATAAAGGGGAGAAATGAAATGTTGTTTTTTTCTCATCTCATCCCTTTCCATGTCTGCCATATCAAAGGCCTCTTCAAAAGAGAAACTGTGAGCAATACAACTTGGACTTGTTATCGTGAGCCTGGCAGGTTGTTGCTTACTTCAATGCCTTCATATTGAAATGACTTCATTTCACATAATTTTCTACTTAAGGACTTAAACGGCGACTAAGCTCCGCTCTTTTGTTGCTGGGTTGGAGCAGAACTGTGGTGTAAATACTGGAACTTGTTTCATAGAGAGATGGTGTTGCATTTCTATATATTGTGTTTTGAAGATGGAAAAGGCGACATCTTTCAAGCGTAGTATTGCTCTCTGTCCCATTGTAAATGTATGAGAAAAGCATTACAGTTTTTTTATAGTTTTCAAATGCTCATCTTGCACTGTGATGCGCCACGTATTATGTAATCACGTTGGAAAGGTCACGTGACATAGGCAGAAGTACTACAGTAGGGCCCGTGCAAAAACATGTGCAACATCGTTGTTTTACCTTTTATTTTTGTAAAGGCCGTTTGACTTAATCTTTGCACGTTCGCTTTGTAGACACTGGATCGGTACTTCCAACTACGTCACACGTGACCTTTCCAACATGATTACATAATGTGTGGCGCATCGCAGAGCAGTGCAAGATGAGCATTTGTGGTTAAAAAGTATATAAATTGTTATTTTTTTTTTAGAAAATGACTGATCGTTTTGCTAGAAATGACCCTTATTCCTCGTCTGGGATCATGTAGAGCCCTTTGAAGCTGCACTGAAACTGACATTTGAACCTTCAACCCACTGGTAACTGTTGAAGTCCACAATATGGAGAAAAATCCTGGAATGTTTTCCTCAAAAACCTTAATTTTTTTTCGACTGAAGAAAGAAAGACATAAACATCTTGGATGACCTGGGGGTGATTAAATTATCAGGAAATTTTAATTCTGAAGTGAACTAATCCTTTAAATGGGAAAGTGGAGGATTACTCCTCTCCTAAAACACTACTGGAATCCACTTCTGAGGAGGCTTTTTTCATCAGGACATGGAGAATGAGATCAAATTCAACCTCAAACCATCCCAAAGGTCTCATTTTCACTTCTCCATGTTCAAACTTGCCATATCGTGTTCGGTTACACGGCTGTGACATCAAACTGGCAAGATGCATTGGCATGCTAAGTTTGAATATGTGCATATGATTTGAGAATTTGAGGTTAAGAAGAACATTTACAACTTAAATTTCAGTTTGTTTCTCACAAAAAGCTTTCATAGTATTTCAGAAGATGTGGAATATAGGGCATGAGTCAGCTGAACCACGTTTATAGCGCCTTTTGTCACTTTATACACTACCGTTCAAAAGTTTGGGGTAAGATTTTTTTAATGCTTTTGAAAGAAGTGTCATACAGGATTGGAACGACATGATGGTGAGTAAATGATTTGCATTTTTGGGTGAACCATTTGTTTAACAACATGAATAATCAATCACATTATAACACACATCTCACCTTCTCAGTGGACTGTGCTGTGCCAAAGAAAATAGGCACAAACGCCAGCCAGACGATGCAGGTGGTATACATGGTGAAGCCGATGGGTTTAGCTTCGTTGAAAGTCTCAGGCACACCTCTGCTCTTGACCGCGTAGACAGTGCATGTGACCATCAGCACGATGCTGTAGCTCAGGCAACAGATGAGCGACAGATCAGACATGTCACACTTCAGGATGCCACGTGCCAACTCTGGATTGGGCGGCCGCTGCTCCTCGTAGTCCACGGTGGTGTGTGGCGGCATCACGCCAAACCAGACGAAAACACCCACAACCTGCGGAGAGCGCAAGAGACGGGAGGAAGTAAAAGCTTATCATTAACGGCGAGACTGCGTCAGTCAGAAGGTCAGACTCATTTGTCAAGAGCTGCTGTTAGATTGATGTAGAATAAAGTGTAAAAAGGCTGTTTTAGCCAGTCTTCAGCAGACACGACTTTGCACAAGATTACTGGTTAAAATAGGCCACCTATCAGCCTGATTGCTCTTAATGATGGGTTTTAAAATGCCTTTTTACAGGCACAAAAGAAACTATAAGATCCTCTCCTCGCTTTATAATAACGTGCCCAGATTTCTGAGATGAAAAAAAGGGGATACGTGTAGTTGAGCTGATATGTAGCATTTAAATTTCCAATGTTTTTAATTCTGAATTAAAAAGGGGAACAATAATAAATGTAGACTGTCAGAAACAACTGCATTACACTACTGTCCAAAAGTTTGGGGTCAGTAAGATTTTTATTTTTATTTTTTTGAAAAACATAAATACTTTCATTTAGCAAAGATGCATTAAAATGATCAAAAGTGACAGTAAAGACTTTTCTAATATTACAAAAGATTTCAGTTTCAAATAAATGCAGTTTTTTGAGCTTTCTATTTATCAAAGAATCCTGAAAAATTGTCATGGTTTTCATAAGAATATTACATAATACAATTTTTTTCAACATTGATAATGAAAAGAAATGTTTCTTGAGCAAATCAGCATATACAGGTGCTGGTCATATAATTAGAATATCATCAAAAAGTTCATTTTTTATTATAAATTATTTTTAAAAATGAAACTTTCATATATTCTAGATTCCCTACATATAAAGTAAAACATTTCAAAAGTTTTTTTTTTAAATTTTGATGATTAGAGCGTACAGCTCATGAAAGTCCAAAATCCAGTATTTCAAAATATTAGAATATTTCCTAAGATCAATCAAAAAATGGATTTGCAAAACAGAAAAGTTCAAGTTCTTTAAAGTATGTTCTTTTGTGCACTCAATACTTGATCGGCAGGACATATTACAGCAAATGACTTGCTCCTAGCACAAATTACTGCATCAGTGAAGTGTGGCATGGAAGTGATCAGCCTGTGGCACTGCTGAGGCACTATTGAGCCTTCAGATCATCTGTATATTGTTGGATCGACTGTTTCTCATCTTTCTCTTGAAAATATCCCATAGATTCAGGTCAGGCATATTGGCTGGCCAATAAAGCACAGTAATATCATGGTCAGCAAACCACTTGGAAGTGGTTTTTGCACTGTGGGCAGGTGCTAAAGTCCTGCTGGAAAAGGAAATTAGCATCTCCATAAAGCTTGTCAGCAGATGGAAGCATAAAGTGCTCCAAAATCTCCTGGAAGATGGCTGCATTGACTTTGCACTTGATAAAACACAATGGACCAACACCAGCAGACGTCACGGCACCCCCCAAATCATTACTGACTTCAGAAACTTCACACTAGACTTCAAGCAGCTTGGATTCTGTGCCTCTCCAGTCTTCCTTCAGACTCTGGGACCATGATTTCAACATGAAATGCAAAATTTACTTTTATCTGAAAAGAGGACTTTCGACCACTGTTCACTGTCCAGTTCTTTTTCTCCTTAGCCCAGGTAAGATGCTTCTGATGTTGTCTCTGGTTCAGAAGTGGCTTGGTAGTCCTTTTCCTGAAGATGTCTGAGTGTGGTGACTCTTGATGTGCTGACTCCGGCTTCATTCTACTCATTGTGAAGCTCTCCCAAGTGTTTGAATCGGCTTTACTTGACAGTATTCTCAAGCTTGCGGTCATCCCTGTTGCTTGTGCACCTTTGCCTACCCAATTTCTTCCTTCCAGTCAACTTTGCATTTAATATGCTTTGATACATCACTCTGTAAACAGCCACCCCATTCAGTAATGACCTTCTGTGACTTACTCTCTTTGTGGAGGGTGTCAATGATTGTCTCCTGGACCATTGCCAAGTCAGCAGTCTTCCCCATTAGTGTGGTTTCAAAGAACAAAAGATACCCAGAATTTATACTGTAGGGATGGTCATTTAATGAAACTCAAATGTAAATATTCTAATATTTTGAGATACTGGATTTTGGACTTTCATTAGCTGTACGCTCTAATCAACAAATTTAAAAAAAAAAAACCTTTTGAAATGTTTTACTTTACATGTAGGGAATCTAGAATATATGAAAGTTTCATTTTTTTAAATAATTTACAATAAAAAAATGAACTTTTTTACGATATTCTAATTATATGACCAGCACCTGTAATTTCAGAAGGATCAAGTGACACTGAAGACTGGAGTAATGATGCTGAAAATTCAACTATAAATTACATTTTTAAATATATTCAAACAGAAACCAGTTACTTTAAATTGTAATAATATTTCATATATTTTTACTGTAATTTTGATCAAACAAATGCAGTCTTCTTTCAAAAACTAAAAAGAATTTTTTTTTTGAATGGTAGTGTACATTTAGACCTTTTTGTACATCCACCCAATTTGAGTAAATTACTTCAGTAAATTATGAAAAATGATTAACTTTATTTCCATGTCATATTGTATGCAATGTAGTATAAGTATAAATATAAATAAATATTAGTAAACATGTTCCTGGGTCAACAACATCCCTGTTATTTCAGGGTAAGGCTGCCCAAAGGAAAGAAAAATCACAATAAAATCTCTTTGAAATCTATCTTTTTTTTTTCCTTGACTGAAGTGAGATTAAATAGACAGCAAATGGAGACTTAAAGACTCTCATGTGTCACCTGTAGATTTACAGGGTCTAAAACTGCGCACCATTTTGTCGAAGTCTGCAATCAAAAATGAGAGATCTCACTATGAACATATTATATTATAGTACTATATTATATTTCCCATAAAAATCAGACAGACAACTTCAATGAACTTCAGACATGGAGGAACAGTATTGATTGTCTTTAATGACTTCTGTCCTATGAGTTTCTTATTCCTTTAGCTAAAACTGAAAAAAAAAGATAAAACTGAAATCACACAATGTTTTTTAAAATATAATAATGTGCAATATCTAGCACATACTGTAACTCAGCTAACAAAAATACAGTCAAACCAAAATGTATTCAGACACCTTGAACATTTCATTCATTATTACAGTTTATTCACTATAGTTTAAAAAAATGGTAATAAAATTTGACAAGAACTCATAGTTAAACTGTGTCAGAAAAAAATAATCTTAATTATGTCAGATAACACTTAAGCAAAACATGGTCAGGTCAAAGTGTCTGAATAATTTTTTTATCAATTTTACTGGTAGTCCACTGTATGAAGAATTTTTGGGTATAATATGTCACAGTTTACTTTATTTTGCTATCCTCACTTACATAAATGAACTATAGTGTCCTGCACCCACTAGTACAAAAATATAAAAAATTATATCTCGTGTCTGAATAATTTTTGGTTTGACTGTTATAAGAACATAACGCTCCCATTAGGTTATGAAAACTTGTTTTTTTAATGTTTTAAAAATGTTTTTTATTGGTTATACAAATTTTAAGGGAACATTCTGTTTTATCATTCTTCAAACATAATGTGAATGTTACTTTTGAATGTTCTCTGAACATTCTGAAACGGGTAAAAAAAACGTATCATGAACGATGCATATATAATGGTTTTTGTGCTAACTTTTTGATTACATTATTAAAGACCAGGGGCTCTATTTTAATGATCTAAGCACATGGTCTTAAGCACATGGCGCAGGTGCACTTAGGGTGTGTCCAAATCCACTTTTGCTAGTTTATCAACGGAAAAAATGGTTGGTGCGCCAGGGGCATGGTCCAAAAGGGTTGTACCTAGTCTCTTAATGAGTCATGGGTGTGTTTTTGGCGTGCAATAAACCAATCAGAATCTCATCTCCTATTCCTTTTAAAAGCTAGTTGCGCTTGCACCATGGCAGATTGCTGTTTACATGGCGGAATATAGACACCCTCAACCTAACGAGTCAGTTTAAATACATGTGTGTATTACCACAATTGGTCAAATAATTAGCCAATTTGTTTCATCATTCCTAAAAGAAAGGGTAATTCTGATACATGCAATGACTATCCATTATGACATGTAGGCATTTTTATCTTGTACACAATAATAATGTTTTACATTGTAATCCTTTTATTTTTAATATTTGGCATGTTTGTGTGCTGCTGCGCATCCCTGTGTGTGTAACAAGCAGAGTGTATGTGCGTTGTGCACCCGCCTATAGGCGCATATTACTAGCACTTCCTTTAAATAACAAAAAAAATACTGCGCCATTGACTTTATACCAGGTTTTGTTGGTCAATGGCGCAGTCATTTTCAGTTGCCTCAAAATAGCAACACGCCAACAATGCACCTGAACACATCTCGTTTTCAGACCAGCACGCCCATGGGCGAACAGATAGCTGTGAGTGCATTTGCTATTTAAACAACGTGGCGCTGGACGTGAAAATTATAACTGCGTTGGGCTGAAACTAGCAAAAAATGCTTGCGTCGTGCCTGGCGTCACATTGCGCCAGATGTATGATAGGGCCCCAGATAACGAAGCGAATGTTTTATAAATGTTACTGGAAGAACGTTTGTTCATAACTTTGAGAACTTGCCACAACATTAGCTAAAATTCAGAGAATGTTCCCTATTAGCTGGGAAGTTTTACATTTTAAACACCAAATACAAAATGAGGACTTTTCTAAGAACGGATACTGGGGACGAATGATCACCATTAATCATAATGTAGCAAAGTCATTCACCATGTAAGTGCGGAGGGTCACCGGATGAGAGCAGCTGGTTAGAGGCGTGATTTAGAGAGCGTCCTTTGCACCTGTTCTCAACAAAAACATTCCGACTAGGAAGTGACTCATCCTGATTGAGGGTGCTCATCAGGTAACACTCCAAAACTTTCCCAGAAACTTCTACGGCTGGGAGGAGAACAGTGCAGCAGCCGGGCGGCCGGCGTGTTGCCGCGGAGACAGATGTTGCTGTCAGAATCACTCGGCGGAGTTCCGTTCTCCACTCAGCATCGGTGACACATCTGCCAACATGCGCTGGAGGAGGTGCTGAGAAACGTCCTGCTGTCAATCATTCTCCCGCTAACGTCCTGTTAATCTCGTCTCCCCCGCGTTGTTGCCAGTGAGTCATGCGCATAATTCAGGGGCTAAGCTTGAACTACAAAAGCTTTTAAAATATTCTTTTGTAAAAGTTCCAATCAGCAGTTTTTAATCGGCGGAGAGGTGTTTATCAGCAGACACAATGTGTATCAACAGCGGCGGAGCTTTCTTGTCACCTGTAAATCGCTCAAGCATTTTTTCGCCTTTACTGATCTGTTGCTTTTGCACATTAGCGTGGCTGGCACGTTTGCTGGCACAAGCAGAATGAAGCCCGAGCACTCAACATGATGAGGTCTGCAGGCAGCTTATCAGCTTCGGCAGAGTGTACAAACACAGGAGAATCTGCTTGGCTGCGAAACTGCTATTGACAAAACCTCAGAATTCATCCACAGGGACATACTGAGAATGGAATACAGTATAGGAGCTTTAGTTACCATAACCAGTGTCTCTGTATCACTCATGAACCTGGCTAGAGCGAGACAGAAAGGTTCATGTACGTCTCAGTAAGATTAGGACTTGCTAAAGTGCCTCTCAACAGAATTCTGGACAATGTGATGAAGAACTTTCTTTACTAATTAAATGAATAATTCTTTAATTCAATAATTTGTCCTTGCATTCCTCACCAAAGCTGCAGATTTTAATAAATGTATGAAGTTAAATGTTAAAGGTGATGTGTGTCATTTTTTGTTAAATACTTTTTTTCTGTGCAAACTTAATAGGCAGGGTCTATTAAAAAGTTCAAAAGTTTGGGGTCATAAGGTTTTTTTTGTGAAGAAATTAATACTTTCACTCACCCTCAAGCCATCCTAGGTGTATATGACTATATTCTCTCAGACGAACACAATAGGAGTTATATTAAAAAATATCCTGGCTCTTCCAAGCTTTATAATGGTAGTGAATGGTGCTCACGATTTTGAAGCCCAAAAAAGCACATCCATCCATCATAAAAGTAATCCATATGGCTCCAGGCGGTTAATAAAGGCCTTCTGAAGTGAAGTGATGTGGTTTTGTAAGAAAAATATCCATATTTACAACTTTATAAACTATAATAACCAGCTTCCTGCAAACCTCTGTATGCAAGTCGACTTACGGAGGAAGCGTAACCTCTGACGCGACACAATGACGTATTGACGAACGCGGAAGCACAGAGAATAGAGCAAAATAATACACTGGTCATGAATTAGAAGTCTAAAAACAGAATTTTTAAAGAGAAATGTCGGAGGATTTCGATATAAGAGGAGCTTGAGTTTGTTGCCCAGTCATATTTGTTTGAAATGCAATAGGCGTCAGAGGTTACACTTCCGCCGACTTGCGTATTGATGTTTGCCGGAATCTGGTTATTATAGTTTATTAAGTTTTAAATATGGATATTTTTCTTACAAAAACCCATTGCTTCGCTTCAGAAGGCCTTTATTAACTCCCTGGAGCCGTGTGGATTACTTTCATGATGGATGGATGCACTTTTTTGGGCTTCAAAATCGTGAGCAACATTCACTACCATTATAAAGCTTGGAAGAGCCAGGATATTTTTTAATATAACTCAGAATGTGTTCATCTGAAAGAAGATAGTCATATACACCTAGAATGGCTTGAGGGTGAGTAAATTATGGGATAATTTTCATTTTTGGGTGAACTAACCCTTTAAATTAATCAAAAGTTACAGTGAAGACATTTACAAAGTTACAAAATAATACAAAATGATTCCTGAGCAGCAAATCAGCATATTAGAATGATTTCTGAAGGATCATGTGACTGAAGACTGGAGTAATGATGCTTTGCATCACAGCGATTTAAAAACAGCTCAACACAGTAACCAATTCCATGAGATTTGGGACATATAGGACATGGGTTGCACCCTGCAGGGAGCAAAACAATCATTATCAATAATTATCACTACAGTAAATGGTTTCAAGCTCTGATTTAACACGCTCACCTGTACTGAGATCAGAATGAAGGTTATCATAAGTTGTGAAGTGGGGCTGATAAATTTTGGTGGCGTGACGGACTTCTTGCCCTGCTCGAAGATCCGGTAGATCCGGTTGGTCTTTGTGAGCATGGCGGAGTATGTAATGCTCATACCCAGACCCAGCAGTAGCCTGCGGAAAGCACACACCACGGTTCCCGGCTCAGCGATCATGAGGAAGGTGATGAAGTAGATGAGGAAGATTCCCGTCAGAAGCACGTAGCTGAGCTCGCGGCCCGCGGCCCTCACGATGGGGGTGTCGTTGAAGCGGATGAAGGTGACGATGACGAACAGGGTGGCCAGAATGCCAAGAATGGCCAGGAACAGAGGGATAACGGCCCAGGGAGAATGCCACTCCAGCTTGATGATGGGAGTTGGCCGGCAGGCCGTGCGGTTGAGGGTCGGCCGCATGTCGAAAGGGCACATCTCGCAGTTGAACTCGTCAGCTTGGAACTGATACCCGTCACAGAGCTCACAGTGCCAGCAGCACGGGACACCCTTCACCATCTTCTTCCTCTCACCCGGTTGGCACGGAAAACTGCAAACAGAGTCCGGAATCTGACGGGATCCACCAGTCCACTGCATCTCTTCTACCTGATGAAATACAGAGAATTAAACTAGGAAAAAATGTTAATCTGTTGAACCAAATAGGTCAACTAACTGTTAAAAAATAATAAAGAATTAAAGGGTTAGTTCACCCAAAAATGAAAACCATCCAAAACCCGTAAGACTTTCGTTCATCTTCGGAACACTAATGAAGATATTTTTGATGAAATCTGAGTGATTTCTGTCCCTCCATTGACAGCTATGCAACTACCACTTTGAGGCTTAAAAAAGTTCATAAAGAGATCGTAAAACTAATCCATGTGAATTGAGCTGAAGAGACACGATCACTTTATATGATGAACAGATTGAATTTAGACTTTTATTCACAAAGTGGTAGTTGTGTAGCTGTCAATGCAGGGACAGAAATCCCTCAGATTGCATTAAAAAGATCTTTATTTGTGTTCCAAAGATGAATGAAAGTCTTACGGGTGTGGAACGACATGAGGGTGAGTAATTAATGACAGAATTTTCATTTTTGGGTGAACTAACCATTAAAAAAATAAAATTTAATTTAAAAAAATGTAAAACAAAAAATAATAAAACTGTACAGACTTAAATGGATCCTTCAGGTGTCAATATAATTAAACTGTATGCTAATGTGCATTTGGAGTCAATTTACATTGAGTCGCAAGTTATTGGTCCACTGGCCGATGACTCTGTATCCTGGACTACTGGTGTTGGTCATCTGGTACTGAAAGATGTCATAGCGTCCAGGAGCATCACCGTTTTCATTAAACAGAACGGCAGTGCCGGCGCTACCTGATAATCACAAAAGAAACATTCATATAATGTTATCACACAACAAGAAACATCAAAAAATCAAAATGTTCCAAAAACAAATTCAACTTATTTTATTTGATTGTTTTGCTTTCATTTGATCTTTTGCATCTTTATTAAAGGGATAGTTCACCCAAAAATGAAAATTCTGTCATCATTTACTCACCCTCAAGTTGTTCCAAACCTGTATGAATTTCTTTGTTCTGTTGAACACAAAGGAAGATATTTTGAAGAATGTGGGAAACTGAACAGTTTTGGGGCCTGTACCATGAAGCCGGATTCACTGGCTAGCCAGGTAAGTTTCAGATTAGTTTGCGCCAATCCTGGGTTTTAGGTACCATGAAAGTGACTTGGCTTTTAGCGGTGTTAATCACCATAGTAACTTACGCTCCACAGCTAACCTGCTCCGGGGCAGGTTATGTTCTGGATAAGAGATCTCAAACCGAAATTGGACCAATCAGATGTGAGCAAAGTGATACTGACACATCCAACGCAATAAAGTCACGCCCCCGGTTTCACTTCCTCCAAATTAAAGGTCACTATATAGATAAACTAATATTTAAAGATGAAATTGTTTGGCTTTAATGATAATTAGAATTATTTTATGATTTATATAATTATTATATGATCTATATTATTATTAATCCATTACACACAAGCAATTTTAGTTTAACAGTTATTATTAAGCAATGAATTTAAATGAATATTAATATATACAGATCATATGTAATATAAATAAGCTGTAAAATCAATAGATAACTCTTTAAAAATGACTACATGTGACCTTACATGTTTGAGTCTCTATTGCTATATATTATCAAGCAACTATATAAACTAACTTCACAAGTTTCACTTGCACTGATAGAGCAAGATCATTTCTTTTATTTTTCCTCTTTCATGGACAAGTATTTTCTTTAATGTAAATGCATTTAAATTCTTCATTTTCTTCAATCTCTTAACCTTCAGCAAAAGAGTTTTGAATCACGCTGGCTCTCTCGCGAGAAGTGAATCAGAGTTTCTCTCTGTTGCAAGGCATGTGATTGGCTGTTCACCACTGATGTCACGCATTCGTGTGCACGCGCTCCACAAACTCAGGATCAAAGCCTGAGTTGACAGAGAAAGCTGATGATCAGCATCATGGTACCAACATAGCTGGATTGGAGTGGTTTGGTTTTGTCAACTCGAAACTAATCCTATAACCCTGAGTTTGTTCAACTACCATCATGGTACAGGCCCCAGGGGCACCACTGACTTCCATTGTATTTTTTTTCCTACTATGGAAGTCAATGGTGCCCCAAAGCGGCCTGGTTGCAAACTTTCTTCAAAAAATAAATTTCTTCTTTGTGTTCAACAGAACAAAGAAATTTATAAAGGTTTGGAACAACTTGAGGGTGAGTAAATGATGACAGAATTTTCATTTTTGGGTGAACTATCCCTTTAAAGCTGCAGTCCATAGAGACAGAGCGCATTTAGGCCACACTCACACCGGGGGGGAAAACAATCCAACCGTCTCCATTGACTTTTTATTGCGTGAGGCTGCCTCCTTGTCATTTCTGACGTATAACAAAAAACAGAACAATGCCTAAACACTGCTATGTGACAAGGTGTACAGCAAACAAGCTAAAAAAACCCCAGAACTAAGTTTTTATAAGCTACCAAACCGTAAAAGCCAGCCTTTAAGGAGACAAAAGTGGATACAGGCCATAAGACGTGAAGCATCAGCAGGAAGAATGGGTAAATTTTGGGATCCTGACACTCAGTATGCCTCAGTAAGCCTACGTGTGCAGTAAACATTTTGTCACTGTTAAGTCAAATATCCAAATGTCAGTTTTATATATTATATTTCCTGTCGCTGATTACGTTACCCTCCAGTGGGCGCAGTTCTCATAGTAATATGACATGTCGCGGTCGTCTCAATTGCCTGTATCCACTTTTTAGTCCTTAAACGCTTGTTTTTTGGGTCGACAGCTTATAAAAACTTCTGGGTTTTTGGTTCTGTTTTTTTTTAGCTTGTTTTCTGTACACCTTGTCACATAGCAGCTTTTAGACATTGTCCTGTTTCTTGTTATAAGTCAGAAATGACAAGGAGGCAGCCTCAGGCAATACAAAGTCAATGGAGATGGTTGGATTGTTTTCCCCCCGGTGGGCGTGGTTTTCAGATTATGACACGTGTCGCTCTGTCTCTATAAGTTTTGCCTCTTTGTCGCCATCTCTGTTTGAAACCTGCAATTGCAGTTATTTGCAGAATTATCATCTTTACGTGGGTTGTGCATCGGCACACTTTTTAGGAGAATCGCTTAACTCATATAAAATCAAACCGTACAAATTATTATTATTGTTATAATTTGTTCTCAAATTGTTAATGTTAACAACATCAGCATTGCATGACTGTGTATTTAGTGTGTATTAGCGTTACCTGTAGATTTCAGTTTCTGTACAGTCTAATCTCTAACGTTAATTTGTCATACCATACAATCCGCCATGAAAATGATAAGTTTAATTATTGCAGCTGCTGTGAGAAAAGGCTATAAATGATCTATCACCTGCAGCATCCTCACATGATATAGCCTACTAGCTGGGACTCATTCTTTATGTAAACAGACGTGACGTAATGACGCAACGATGAATGGCGGCATGCTCGAATTTCCCGCAGAAACCCACCAGTACCACTCGAATTAGAAAACATTCATATGTACTTGCTCAAAAATTGATTTTGGATCATTTTAAACTAAAAAAAGTTACGGACTGCAGCTTTAAATATAGGAAGTTGCGGAAGGACATATCAATGGGCTCATCTCAACTCAATTTGACCTTTTTTGTAACATTTTATTGTGCAAGCTGATATTCTTGATCTGTTTCCTGAAAGAGAAAGACTGCAAATTTTAAATGCATATTGTTATTTTTGTCAACCTTGAAGAAGATGATCTCAAAGCTAATAGACATTGACTAAAAGCCACAAAACAATTCTGATTTCATTTGGTCTTTAAAGAAATGCATAACAGAGGTGATAGTAAATTATAGCTGAGAAGATGAGCATGATCACAGCTAGATACTTCATAGTGAGATATCAGGTTCCAGCTATAGCTCCTCTTCCTGTCACTCCTTCTCCACTGAGACTCTAAACATCTTCACTTCGCTCTACAACCATCTGTCATGTAGACGCTCCATTCATGCATGCTTTATCCTGCTGCATATTACATGCAGCAATATCTGTTTTTAGTCCATGATTATATTTGAAAGGTAAACTCGGAATGCACTACGGACAAACATTCAGCTGCTTTCATGCGATTGTGAGCGCTTTGAGTCTATCTTTATCAACCTGAATATGTGTATTTAGTTCAGTCATTAGATCCCTTCCTCCAGCTCAGCAAGAACACATTTTTCAACCACTGATAACCTGCTTCTGTTAGCCCTGGATGGATAAAGATTTGTCTTTTCCTTGTTTGTTCTTTCCTGTATAGGAAGAATACAGCTTAATTTGAAATTCTGGTGTTAAAAAAAGGACCAATTTTTTTCCCTCACAATAATGCATATCACTTGTTCAGCTAATTCCCTCCAGGCAAGCTCTCAACCAAATGTTTGCAAGATGACAGTCACTCTTGAGGAAGTGCTTTAATGGGAATTCTTTCATGGACAGCTTCCTTCGCAACACCAGAGCAAAGTTAGATTTACTTGGCAGAACTTTGCCATTTTCTAGAGATTGTTCTTCTGTTTTCAAACTATATTGAACTACGAGGCCACACCAGTACTGTGAAGCACTAAACACATTCTGTATTTAATCGCAACAAGAAAAGTCATTTGCAACTCATTTAACTTCAATATTGTGACATATTTCAAAATTAAATTGAATATTCTGCATATAATAAAATAGGGTGGGGCTTGATTTTATTTTTCAGGTTTTGACTGGATAGAGAAAAGTACTATATTAAAAAAAAAAGGTATTATATTACTGGTTAATATTATTTGTACATTTACAAAATACATTTACAAAAATAATTTCTTTAGAATAATATGCACTAATAAATTGTATACAAAATGTTTTTTAATTAAACAAAAGAGTTTATATTTTTATGTTGTCTGTAAGGATATACACTATTGTTCAAAGGTTTGGGGTCAGTAAGATTTTTTTGTTTCTTTTTTTGAAAGAAATGAATACTGTTATTCAGCATTAAATGACAATAATTTGAACATAATGTAACATAATGTTACAAAATATTTCTATTTCAAATAAATGTTGTTCTTTTGGACTAAAAAAATACTGAATAATGTACAATGGGTTCCACAAAAATATTAAGCAACTTTTTTTTTTAGCATTGATGATAAATAATGTTTCTTGAACAGTAAATCAGCATATTTGAATGATTTCTGAAGGATCATGTGACACTGAAGACTGGAGTAATGATGCTGAAAATTCAGCTTTGATCACAGGAATAAATTACATTTTAAAATATATTAGAATAGTTATTTTTAACTGTAATAATATTTCACAATATTACTGTTTTTACTCGCAATTCTGAGAAAAAAACATCAGTTTAATTTGACATTTAATTTGTGGGTAAAGTTTTCAAATATCCAAGGGTAGACCCATGTCAATATGCACAACACTTGTGCTCAAACCTGATGAGTCTGTGAGGCAAAACTAAAGCTCTCTATGGGGTTTAGTTTGGACCTTTGAACATCTTTTGGCATTCAGCCTAATTTCATTTCTGATGCCAGTCAGGTCTCATCTTCAGTGATTCTGATCTAGTGTGTCAACTCACCATTGAAGTTGACGGCGCGGATGTAGCTAAGCAGCAAACGTCCCTCCACTGGGTCCATTTTATCACAAACACCTGTGGCTCCCGGACACAGATCCTGGTGCATGTTGTGCAAAGCATGAGCCATGGCATACACCGCATCAATTACAAACTGGACCTTGCCCTCTTGCTCGTAATGAGAATCGCGATTGATCCGTTCTTCTCCTGAAAGAAGAGATAAAGGCAATTTGAAATGAACACAGTGAGACAGCAAAGTGATGAATGAAAAGAGTTAGAGTAGATGAACAATAAGTAAGACAGAAGACATTAAAGACCTTTTAAGGTCACCTGTCATTGCTCCAAACATCAGTTAACTTGCAAACGGCTATCAGGAGCTCTCACCTGTGCATTTCTTCTTTTCTGGGTCGATCTTGATACCTGGACGTGTCAGTTTGCACCTAAAGTCGTCCTCCCAGAATTCAGCGAACCAGATATTCCTGCGATTGTTCTCCAGGGATCGAGTGATGAAGTACTGGTCAAACCCTGATTGAAAAGGAGAAAAATTACCAATTTTATGTTTATAGTAGAATTAAGTAGAGTAGAATTAAGCACAATTGTAAGATACACTACCTTTCAAAAGTCAGGGGTCGATTTTTTTATGTTTTTGAAAGAAGTCTCTCTTGTTAAAGGATTAGTTCACTTCAGAATTAAAATTTCCTCATAATTTACTCACCCCCATGTCATCTAAGATATCTATGTCTTTCTTTCTTCTTTCAAAGAAAAGAAATTAAGGTTTTTGAGGAAAACATTCCAGGATTTTTCTCCATATATTGGACTTCACTGGGGTACAACGGGTTGAAGTTCCAAATGTCAGTTTCAGTGCAGCTTCAAAGGGCTCTACACGATCCCAGACGAGGAATAAGGGTCTTTTTCAGCGAAACGATCAGTCATCTTCTTAAAAAAAATAAAAATTTATATACTTTTTAACCACAGATGCTCGTCTTGCACGGCTGTGCGATGTGCCACGCATTATGTAATCACATTGGAAAGGTCATCTCATTTTCTCCTCCAACTTCAAAATCGTCCGACATTGTTGTTTTACCTTTTTTTATAAAGGGCGTTTGACTTAGTCTTTGCATGTTCGCTTTGTAGACACTGGATCGGTACTTCCGCCTACGTCACACATGACCTTTACAACGTGATTACGTAATGTGTGGCGCATCACAGAGCAAGACGATCATTTGTGGTTAAAAAGTATATAAAATCTTATTTTTTTTTAAGAAACTGACCGATCGTTTCGCTAGATTAGACGCTTATTCCTCGTCTGGGATCATGTAGACCCCTTTGAAGCTGCACTGAAACTGACATTTGAACCTTCAACCTGTTGAACCCCAGTGAAGTCCACTATATGGAGAAAAATCCTGGAATGTTTTTCTCAAAAACCTTAATTTCTTTTTGACTGAAAAAAGAAAGACATGAACATCTTGGATGACATGGGGGTGAGTAAATTATCAGGAAATTTTAATTCTGAAGTGAACTGATCCTTTAATAGCATTTATTTATAATGGAAATCTTTTGTAAAATGTCTGTACTGTCACCTTTGATCAAGTCAATGTATCCTTGCTGAATAAAAGTGTCAATTTCTTTAAAAAAATCAATCTTACAGACCCCATACTTTTGAATGGTAGTATACATGGCAGAAATAGAAGTTGCAACCAACTTTACTACCATATTGTGACATAATGCTAAGTGAAATAGCTAACGAACAACAAAGAAATGTAGGACGGGACTTGATTTTATCCTTCAATTGTTGATTGTATTGTGAAAAGTGAGTGTTGCATATTGGATTAAAGGCAAATCGGCCTTGAATACATCACAGAAATGAAGTGAGCATATCACAGGAAGAGCAATTTTCTTATAAAAAAATTTATAAATGCACAAATGAATCGTTCACAATAAAATCAGTAACATTTATTTATTTTGGCGACTTAAAAGATGATATAAATATATAAATATTATATTTCAAACCTTCAATAGATGCTCTCTTGGGCAGAATGGTGACCGCACCCTCAGCCACTTCCTCCTGATCCAGGATCGGAGAGCTCTTGGCACCCCAGCTGTCTGATCCCACAAACTTAAAATGACCAGTCAAATTGGACTTCCTCGCGGCCTCCAGGACCTGCCTGGACAAGCAACAGCACAATTATACTGTTTATACTGAAAATTATTTACAAAATATAATGTGGGAACCATCAACATGAAACACCGTTAACAACCCACTGCACTTCTGTTATGTACACAATGTTCTTTTGTGTTTCAGTGTGTTGTCAAATTACTTTTTAAACCTGTCTATGTTTAACATTACTCAGAATTACCTTTTTATAGCTCTTTTCACAATACATATGGTTTCAAAGCAGCTTTACAGAAAATGCTTGTAATAATGTTACAGTTGGGAAGTATTCTGTTATCAGCCACAGATGAGTGTGTCAAAGCAATGTTCATATGCCAGTAATACACAGCTATTAAAAATAATACGTTATGTGGTTAGTTAACATCAAGTATTCAGTTAAGCAGACACAACGCACATGTTGGGCAGCCACTTGTGATCGTAATGATTACAACATAAGGATAATATTTTGCATTTTATGTTGATCCAAAGTTGGCATCATCTGAAGTCTTTACAAAGGCTGGAACCAAATTGGAGCTGACGCAATAAAATGAATAATTGTCAATGAGATTACTGCATCCCTTAAACATCTTAACTGCCAATGACCATTTCTTAAATTATTACATTTGCACACAAAATGTAATTTGTTCGTAAATGTGGAATACTGTATTGTATTGTTCAAATTTCAAAGCACACATACATACACAAATGTTAAAGGGGTGGTTGATTATGATTTCACTTTTATAACTTTAGTTAGTGTGTAATGTTGCTGTTTGAGCATAAACAACATCTGCAAAGTTACAACGCTCAAAGTTCAATGCAAAAGAAGATATTTTCTTTTGCAGAATTCTCTGTTTAAGGACTACAACAAACGGCTGGTAGGGACGACAGCAAGGTTCTTCTCGGGTTACTGACATCACTAACCCTAAAATTTACATAAACCCCGCCCCCGAGAACACACAACAAAGAGGGTGGGGCCATGTTGGGCTGCTTTAGAGAAGAGGAAGAGTTGTTGTAGTAGAGTGTTGTTATTTTATTCGTCATTTTATGCCGGACTGCTTCACAAACGAGGGTCAATTCAACACTGGATTTGCACAAAAGATTAACATGACATCACATGCTAGTCGATGAGTTGAATCAACTCCACAGCAACTACTTAAATTTATCCACTAACCATTCAGAAACATCCAGTTTCTTTCTAAAAGTTGTAACTTCTTCCTGAGTCTCTCCATCAGTGTCCAACTCCGGTTTGAACAATGTAAGGCTGAACACCGTTACTGACAATCCTCATTTTGGCTGCGTGAGATTCTCCAGCTTTGTTGTTGTTGAGCAACCGAAGCGGGAGCTGTTAAAGCTCCGCCCTCTTCTGGAAAGGGGGCTGGGAGAAGCAGCTCATTTTTATTTAAAGGGACACATACAAGCTATAATAAATGATCTGTGGGGTATTTTGAGCTGAAACTTCACAGACACATTCTGGGGACACCAGAGACTTATATTACATCTTGTAAAAGGAGCATTATAGGACCCCTTTAATGTAATGTATAAATGTATAAAAGTCTCTAAATGAAAAGACCTTTATGAAATTCAAATATCTCAAATTATTAGTTAGAGTGGCTCTTAACCAAGTTATTATGAATTAAGCTATTCAGTTATGCATTTGAAGACGTGGTTGACAATTCACGCAGAGTGAGCGACAGCTTGTGTTCACAGGAGTGCTTTAATGAGGGGGAAACTTCATCTGCATAGATGTTCTCTACCTCATAAGCCTGTCAAAAAGCATCAATAACGAGCCATATGGATTAGAGACTGAGATACCCAAACACAGAGTGGCAAACTGTCACCTGTGAGTGCTGACAGTGAGAGCAAAGTATTGTCTACACTGGGTGAGTTTGTTTGGTACTTCTGAATTTGCAAGGTCAAACATGGAAAAAGCTAAAAGGTCAAAAAGCTAAAATATGAAAAGGTCGTCTCAGCTCAGAGATAAAATGATACAGACAGCTTATTTTGGATTTGACACTATTGCACCTTCTAAGATGATATTTGCCAGGGAGCTTTAGCACTTCATGGGTGAAGGTTGACACTCCTGAGATGCCCAAAGAGCAACATAAAATCACAGCAGATACACATCACAAAAATATTTTGAAGAATGTTGGTAACTTTACTGTTCTGGTTCCCATTGACTTCCATTGTATTTTTTGTCCATACAATGGAAGTCAGTAGGAACTGAATTTTTTTTTTTTTTTTATACCAACATTCTTGAAAAATCTTCTACGTTTCACAGAAAAAAAGAAAGTCATACAGGTTTGGAATGACATGAGGGTGAATAAATGATGACAAGATTCATTTTTTGGTGAACTATCCCTTTAAGTTGATATTATTATTCTTTGTAAATTAAAATGCTCTTGATGTTTCATTATCGGTTCTTCAGATCAGTTTATTGGTGTCTGAGTTCTTTAAATAACCAATAAATAGATTATTTTCTAAGGAACTAAAGAATAAAAACAAGAATAAGAAGTTAAAAGAACAATAAGAAGAGAATAAACATTCTGTGGGGAAATTAAAAAGGTTCTATTATGACATCATTCTATAGAACCTTTACTGGTTTTAATTAGATTCTTTATTTTTAAGAACTTCAACATATTTGTATAGACCTAATGTGCCAGAGAAACAAGCGGGCAGCCATCTTTAGAATTTTGTGTTCATCGATGTCGAGGAGTAATTAGCTGGTGAAGTGGATTTTCTTATTGTAGAGTTAACAACAGTTATTATGAGCATTGTAATGTTTGAAGCGGATGTCATAACAAATGTCTGTAGACCAGGAAGATTTTGAAACGAGCGTTTCATTCATAAATCCGTAAGATCTTACCTTCATGCTGTGGAAATACAAATCGCTGAAAAAGGGCGGAGCTACTTAAGGTCTATTTGAATGCAATTTTGATTTCACATTAGCATGCATTTACATGTGTTTCAGAAATGTGTCAGAACACAATTCATAACACAATGCATGTACACGTTGCATTCGGAGTGTTAAGGTGCATCCAAAGCTGTCTTCTTCTACTGTATTGTTTTCTTTCAGGTCAATTGCTGCCATTACATTCTCAACCCTTTGAAGAGAATCATGCTGAGCAAGTATGTTTAGTTAAACTGTTGACATGTTTATAGCTAGCTATCTGAATCAAAACACATTTAATGGCACAGACATTCGAAGGGAACTCTATCACCCCCTACTTAGATTTGTTACTGTACAGTACCATGTATCAGGATCATGCACTAGCAATGTGTTGACAAATCATGCATGTTTCTGGCCTAAGTCTGTGGCCATTGTTCACTCCTCTGGTTCGTTGGTCAGCAGCCAACTCTATTTACATGCATACAGGAGCATGTGTGATGCATTGCATATCAAAAGCGAAGTATCCCATATTGTCTTATCAGTACATCAAAGGACATTTCCTCTAATTGCACATACTTTGCATTTAGTATTTGGTTTATTTTACAAATCTCCCCTAAATGTCACAAATACTAAAAGTTAGTTCAATCATATCAAATAATCCACATGTGCCCTTGTTACCAGTCAACCATTATCAAATCTGTGACAACATTAGTCTGCTGCACCGCGACAGATGGAACGAACAGTTTGTTCCAGACAGAATCATTAAAAAAAAACTATGGAAAAAGCCACTGTTACACTCCTTTTATGCATCTATTAAAAACAAAATATCCAGATTCTAAATAAATATGCGACAATGCTTGTAAACACTTATAAACCCAGCAAATATCAGGGTTAAATACAACATGAACAAGTCAACATGAAATCAAAATTGACCCTCCTTACTTTCTTAACACTCCTTCCTGGTCATCAGTGCACATTATTGTAGTAATAATAATAATAATTATTTTATATATATATATATATATATATATATATAAATCAAAATCTGCCTCTCAAATGACTTTTTATTTTCCAGCTGACATCATCAAGTTCTCTTATCTCTTCACGCCTTCCCACCAACATCCTGTCAAACAGTGAAAACGTTTAATAAAGAACTGCAATGGGTTGTTAACGTTGCTTCACGTTGACGTTTCTCTGTTGTAAAAAAATATGGGAAAAAAGAAAGAAAGAAGAAATGAATGTGCAATTCTAGCATGCAAACTCTCTTGTAAGTTTAAAAGCAGAAACTTTAAGCACTTACTTTACATGAATTTTTCCGTAAGTTCAAGTTGAAATCTTCCTTTTGAGATTGATGCATGTTTGTTTGTAAAATGCTTTGGCTAATTTTATGATACTTTCGAATACAAATTTTAATGTTTACATCCATTCCACAGATTTTCTCTCAAAAAAAACAATGCAGAAAATGCAGAAATAATTAATAATTAAATAAAATTTAATTCGTAATTTTTTTTGTTACAGGTAGGTAGTTGAGATTTTAATGGCATGTCAACAGCTGAGGCTATTCTCATGGCAAGAGTTCAATGGTTAGTTCGACCAAAAATGAAAAAGTATTCTTGTCGCTTCATAAAATTAAAGATGAACCACTGCAGTCACATGGACTATTTTAATGATGTCTTTAGTACCTCTGGACCTTGAAAGTGTCTATTGCTGTCTATGGACGAGTCATATACCTCTCAGATTTCATTAAAAATATCTTCATTTGTGTTCCGAAGATTAACGAAGGTCTTACGGGTGTGGAACGACATGAGGGTGAGCAATTAATGACAGAATTTTCATTTTTGGGTGAACTAACCCTTTAATTTTCTACCAGTTACATAAAAAAATAAATAAATAAATAAAAATGATTAAAATTATTTTCGATAAACAGCATACCACAGATGCAGCTGATAGAATTCAAGTTGTATTTAACCCAGATTATTCCTATAAGGCCTTGCTGATCAAACATACATTAAGCTATGATTCACTTACTTGATGTCATCCTCATGGGCGAAGATGATGACTCCTCGAGCATTGGGGGTCTCCATTAGTCTCTTAATGATCTTGTCAAACTCTCCTGGTTTGGGCTCTCGTGGGATCTTCATGGACTGAGCAATGCACAGACCTCCTTTGTCAAAGTGAGAGAGAGATAGACACCGATACTGAAATTTTTCTCTCCTAAAATGTGACTCACTTTCTATTTATATTAATGACCGCCATGAATTTCTGGCAGCAGATGGGTACAAATGCATGCAGCTGTCTCAGTCATGCTCCTCTTTGGAACTTTTTGAAAGATTGCATATTAATGGAAAGTCCAATCTGGATCATTCTATAGACCTTATGCGCCAGAGAAACAAGCGTGCAGCCATCTATAGAATTATGTGTTTGAACTTCTGTTTTTGAGGTAGCTCTGTATATTTCTATGACATCGCTGTTGAAAAGTAATAAGCTGGTGAAGCTGGTGAGCTGGTGAGCATTGTAAGGTTTGAAGCAGATATCATATATGTCAGTAGACCGGAAAGATTTTAAAATGAGTGTTTCATTCATAAATCCGTAAGATCTTACCTTCATTCTGTGGAAATACAAACCGGAAGACAGAATACAACGAGCGCAGCGCTGAAAAGGGGCGGAGCTACATAAGGTCTATATTGCTGCAGTGTGTTTTACATCGATAGACTCTCAAGCACCCAGAATTCAAAGCTTGATGACAGTATGGATACTGTACCTGCCTCTCGAGAGATCTGAACGAAGGCATCTACTCCACTTTCACCGTAATTCCCCTCTGATGCTAAAGTGGACACATAGTTCCAGCCCAGGGCTTTCACGATGTCCACCATAGCTTGGGCCTGGTAGGAGTCTGGTGGTACCACACGAGAGAAGAAGTCATAGCGGTTATTGTCGCTCAGCTCTGGTGCTGTGGAGGCGTAACTGATCTGGGGGATCTGGAAGAAAAAAGAGAGGAGATTTAAATTCATTTGTTAAAGCAAGCATCTTGCTAACTCCCCTGGGGGGAGGGGGGGACATTTTCTTAATCTGTGTTTTTGTCCTGATTTCTAGTAGAAATATCAAAACATCCTTAAATCAAGATAAATAGATATGAGATGATTGTGACTTAACTTCAAAGAGCATTAAGTTTTTTTTGTTTTTTTTAACCGTACTGGCAATTATTTCTTGTTTTAAGCACAAGCCTCACACAATATTGTATGCTTAAAACAAGAAAATGCTCAAAAAATAATTAAAAATAATCTTAATTCAAAAATTAACTGTTCAAGAGTTGGTGAGCATAAGAGACTTCTTTCAAAAACATTAACAAATCTTAACATGCATTTATTTGATCTATTACTACAGTAAAAACAGTGATGTTGTGAAATATTGTTGTGATTTAAAATAACTTTTTTATTTTAATATATTTTAAAATGTAATTTATTCCTGTGATGCAAAGCTGAATTTTCACCATCATTATTTCAGACTTCACTGTCACATGATCCTTCAGAAATCATTCTAATATGCTGATTTGAAGATCAAGAAACATTTCTGATTATCAGTGATGAAAACATCGTGCTGCTTAATATTTTTGTGGAAGCCGTGATACATTTATTTCACGATTCTTTGATAAACAGATCAAAAGAACAATGTTTATTTGAAATAGAAATATTTTATAACATTATAAACATCAAACCCAAAACTTTTGAAGAGTAGTTCATATTCACTAAAAAAACATTTTATCATCTTACACAATTTAGTTTCTCTTGTAAATTTTTCTTGTTTTAAATATAATAAGATATTTTACATGGAAAACAAGATTTAAAGGGATAGTTCACCCAAAAATGAAAATTACCCCATGATTTACTCACCCTCAAGACATCCTAAGTGTATATGACTATCTTCTTTCAGACAAATACAACCGGAGATAGATTTAAAAATATCCTGGCTCTACCAAGCTCAATAATGGCAGTGAAAGGGGCAAAAAATACATCCATCCATCATAAAAATAATCCATATGGCTCCAGGGGGTTAATAAAGGCCTTCTGAAGCAAAGCGATGCATTTGTGTAAGAAAAATATCCATATTTAAAAACTACTTTACTTTAAAAACTAAAATAACTAGCTTCCAACAAACGGCCAGAGTGAGCCAGGAACTTCGATTGTATTAATCTGAAGAAAGTCATATACACCTAGGATGGCTTGAGAGTGAGTAAACCATGGGGTAATTTTCATTTTTGGGTGAACTATCCCTTTAAGATTTTTACAGTGTTCTGGTCATGCTCCTGTTTTCAATGGGGAAAGTCTTAAATTGAAAAAAAAAACAACAACATATGAAATCCCCAGTAAAATGTCTCATAAAGTTGCTGCTTTGGCTCAAATGAGTGTTAGCATAGTACTTCATACTTTCATAGACCACTCAAGCTTTGACAGCAAAATGTGGTAGTGAATTATCTGCACTATTACATCATTTGTCTGAGCAAACGCAGATGCCTGCTGTTGGTTTCATCATGATTGGTTGCATGGCCTCAAATGCGTTTCACCCAGTGACTGATAAACCTAGATCGACTCCGGCTTTTTATAGCAGTGAAAGTGGAGCAACGATTGTGTCTTGTCAGCTAATGCACAGAAGTTAAGCGAGGTCTCGGCATGTGGGTGAGCCATAGGGGCAGACTTACAACAGGTAGATGGATGAATGAACGATCCATTTGACAGATTATCTGTGAGGATAAGAGGGGTTTTAGTCAAATTAAGTTAAGCACAGGAGGAGAGATACAGAAATCAGGAGGGGGAAGGCGAAGAATTCATTTAACACTGATTATGTGCGGCGGCCCCCGCGAATGAGACTTTAACCCAGCGTTTCACAATACTGCACATTACAGGTGTCTAAAAAATCTGACACACCCAATTCAGGTCATGGAGCACTCCACTAATGAACTGATGAAATGAATCAGGTGTGTTAGATAACAGACCTTTACAAAAAAGTATTGTGGTGGTACCATGTTACGAGGACTGGGTACTGGCAAAGATTTCACAATCTGAATCACAAGTGCTTAATTATATTCAATTCTTTTGAAAATATTTTAGGTGCATGTCAAAATCTCTCCAATTACAATTTTTCTCAGTCGCTTTGGTACATTTCTTGAATCATCCTTAACATTTGCAAATCTAAGTACATTTATCAAAACATTTCGAACAAACAGCACCACACAATGGATTACCTGCAAAAGTCTATAACTTTCTCAAAATCCTTAGTTCATCTCTCAAAAGTAAGTATTCATCAGAATGACAAATCCTTGTGTCATGGTTCACAAACGAGATGTTCTCAATGTAACTAAATTACGGATCTGATGCCAAACAAAAGCACAAGGCTGCACTTTTTTCTGTATGGCATATATCAATTTCAACAGTGCAAAATGACACATTACTATGCGTAGGATATCGATTGCAAGGAACTAGACAGGATTCACAAGTACTCTTTTACAGGTGGTCTGACAACAAATACAGTAATGTAATTTCAATATATATATATATATATATATATATATATATATACACACACACTGTGAAACCTGATAAGTTCAGAATAGTCAAAACTTTTGTGGACACTGATTACCTCAACATTTAAGTAAACCAACTCAATTTTTTTAAGTTAACTAACTCAAAGATTATGTTAGTAGAACTTAAAGGGTTAGTTCACCCAAAAATGAAAATTCTGTCATTAATTACTCACCCTCATTTCATTCCACACCCGTAAGAGTTTCGTTCATCTTCGGAACACAAATGAAGATATTTTTGTTGAAATCCATAGACAGCAATATAATCAACACTTTCAAGGAAAGGCACTAAAGACATCGTTAAAATAGCCCACATGACTACAGTGGTACAATCTTAATGTTATAAAGCGACGAGAATACTTTTTTGTGCGCAAAAACAAAACAAAATTAATGACTTTATTCAACAATATCTTCTCTTCTGTGTCATTCTCATACGCCGTTTACATACAGCGCTTCCAGGATCTACGTCAGAACGGCGACTCATTATTGGCCGGCTCCTGCATCACAGGTGTGTATCGTGCTGCTCACGTGAACAGCGTCGGCCAATACTCAGCGTTCTGACGTAGAACCTGGAAGCGCTGAACGTAAACTGCGTACAAGATTGGCACAGAAGACAAGATATTGTTGAATAAAGTCGTTATTTTTGTTTGTTTTTTGTGCACTAAAAATATTCTTGTTGCTTCATAAATTTAAGGTTGAACCACTGCAGTCACGTTGAGTGTTTTAACGATGTCTTTAGTATCTTTCTGGACCTTGAAAGTGTTGATTATATTGCAGTTTATGGAGGAGTCATATACCTCTTGGATTTTTAAAAAAAATATCTTAATTTGTGTTCTGAAGATGAACAAAGGTCTTACGGGTGTGGAACGACATGAGGGTAAGTAATTAATGACAGAATTTTCATTTTTGGGCGAACTAACCCTTTAAACATTTTATTTTGTACTATACAAACTTGTTAATTACAATTTAATTGAAATATTAAATAAACAAACTCATTATCTTTATGGTTAAGTGTTAGTTAGCAACAGCACACTAGTATGCACTAATGTAATTATCAAAGACTCTAAACGAACGAACTCGTTTCACTTAATTAGTTCAAAGCGTTCGGTTTTACAGTAATTTAAAATTTGTCTGGAGTGCATGATCTCAAAATGTTTATTTGTATATACCTTGCAAATAACACATTATATGAACTGACACGCAACAAACATGCCAAATATTAAAAATAAAAGGATCACAATGTAAAAGATATTATTATTGTGTGCATAAAGATAAAAATGCCTTCCGTAGATGTTATGCTCACATGCACGAGCAGATCCGTTTCCTCGCTAGAGAAGCATTCAGTTTCCGCTTGCAAATCCCGCCATGTAAATAGCAAATCTGCCATGGCGTCGACCATTTTTCCCATCGTTAAACTAGCAAAAGTGGATTCGGACATGCCCTAAGTGCACTAAATGCGCTTTAGACCATGCGCTTAGATCGTTAAAATAGGGCCCAATGTGTATTTAACCATTCAAGCCCAATCAGTACTCACGCACTCACTGAGCAGCAGCTTCATGTGCGCACGTCTCTCAGACAGCACTCAGAAACCATCTCTCAGACAGAGCACATATAGCGAAATGATTTCTTTTCGCTGCTTACTGCGCTTCAACAGTTTAAAATCAATTGTTTTTAAACTGCAATGCTTAAAGGGTTACTTTGCTTGACACGTGCGGTTCATTCTCGTGTGTTACGCAGCATGTTTGAGCTTCCGCAAGAGGCCTAAATTCAATCTGTTCATCATATAAAGTGATTGAGTCTTCTCAGAAAGTTTGGACTAAACCGCTCGATTCATATGGATTAGTTTTAGTATCTCTTTATGAACTTTTTGAAGCGTAAATGGTGGTAGTTGCCTAGCTGTCTATAGAAGGACAAAAAGCTCTCAAATTTCATCAAAAATATCTTCATTTGCTTTCTGAAGATGAACAAAAGTCTTACCGGTTTGGAACAACATGAGGGTGAGTAAATGATGACAGCATTTTCATTTTTGGGTGAACGAACCCTTTAAAAATGGATGCAAATGATAAGCTTTCATGACACCGTAGCACAGCTACATCACATGATCGTAACCGCGATAGAGACGATCGTCCAATATCTTTACCGGTTGACAAATTTCTACTGGTTAATCATGTCTACCCCTAGCTCAGACAGAAGTATATTTAATATTCTGCACTAGTGACTCCATAACAGCAATGTTCACCACCTCTCAGCAGAGCCGTCACAATCCAAATCCAACCTTTTAATCACAGTAATGGCTGCTGTCTGCCCCTGATCTGTGTCCAAGCACCGAACAAAAGCCCTAATTTTTATTATGTGCATGTAGTATATCTATATGTGTATGTTTGTATTTATGTGTGAATGCTTATGTTTGTGAGCATGTCAACCCATTTGCAAGAAAAATCAAAAATCAAAATGAAAACTCCTCGATATGTCCTGTCCCTAATTTCTGTTTCAATAGGAAATATATCAGCACAGGACAGAAAACCACACTCATAAAGCAATATCATGTGATCTTTAATATCCCAGTTGTTTATAAAATCAAACAGCATTCAAATGGAGACTTCTGCCTTTTAGAAGTTTCTATTAAAAAAAAAAAAAAGACCATATAATCTCATGTATCTCCTCTAGAAGGTATCACAAATCTTGCTTAGGTTTGCCAAAACAACAAAATCTACAATTGCAAAGTCAGAGATATCAAAATAACTAATTTCCTATCAAATTCTTCCAACACCAAATAATCTGAAATGCTATCCACATTCATTTTATACCTCTGTACTCTTACTGTATGTCAAAAATTGTCGTATAACTAAGGAATATTAAGAGACATTAAATGTATTCATTTAGCAAATGCTTTTATCCAAAATGACATGCAAATGAGGAACATCACAAGCTATTTGTCATAAAAAACCAATATCCATTCATACTGCAGAATGCCACATTTGAACTGAAGCATAAACTAGATTAGTTAAATTACAAGCTAAACAGAAAAGAAGAAAAAAGTGGAGACAAAGAAACAAAGTAGATACATAACTAAGAACATTTCCAGAACTATGAAAGAGCAAACTATGAGCAATACAACTGTCCTCAGGGAGATGATCTGTTGTCTGTCTTTTTCTACAACAACAAATCAATCCATCAGGATGTTGCCACTGGTCTCCCTCAAATGACCCGAACACAGTTCACATAAAGTTTGAGACGACTCTTAAGTACCCTTTGCTGAAAGCGTATTTATGAATCACTGGTTATAGCCTAGAGCTGCAATTCTCTTGATTAATTAGACACAGCAGTTAATTAGAAGCTTTGAGCCAATGCTTCTGCTCTCCAAACAAACATTTGATAAAGAAATTGAACAACATGTTTATCAAAAACTTCACTTTTTAAGCTTGTGAAATTTACCAACACTACATAAGATATTAAATTAAAAGTTTCATGGTTAATAAGACCTTGACTACATTTATTGCTATAAATAATCTTAAAACAAAATCACATACTCTCGTTTTATAAAAACGCAACTTGCTACTCATTTATCAATTTTATTAAAAATGGTGTAACTCATGGTTAGTAATTGCTTGAATTAATCAGTTGTTATAAATAAAACCAAAAAAGTATTTTCACAAAGCACTTTTAAATCTTGTGAATTTATATGTCACCTCAATATTTGAACATAATATTTGTTTACTATGATATCGTAGTGATGTCTTTCTGTCCCCTGGATAGACCATGTTTTGAAGGTCTTCCTCTAGTGTGACTCAACACTGACAGTTATCAATCTCTCGCTTGACGGAGGGAAGCAGAAAGAGACAGATTTACCATATAGGTTTACCAAATCTGACACACTATTCCAGAATATTTGAGCAAATGCTTTCCCCGGCATGAAATGAGGTGAGCTTTTAGCTTATTTCCTTAAAGGGAATGTTCCAGGTTCAACACAAGTTCAGCTCTTTCAACAGCATCTGTGCCGTGCTGTCGTTTACCACAGAAATAATTTCAACTCATCCCTCAGTTTGAAAAAACAAGCAAAAAAAAAAAAATCCAACCCACATTAATTATAAATGAACATTCAATGGAAGTCAAGAGGGCATTTTTCAAGTTTTAAAAGCACAAACGTGCAGCTTTTTGCTGAAGCACTTATATTAATTCTTCCATACAAAAATGTGTTTTTTGAGCTGCAAAGTTGTAATAATCCTTTAAGCGGTGGGACTGTTCTAGGCGGATGAACTTCTGGTGTGTTTTCTGACATAATGCCCTTGTTTGGATTTTCCTCTGTGTAAACAGAGAAGGGTTAACGTGTTTACTGGCTTCACATGATCATAACAGGCATTGAAATACTGGATATAATTTTACCTGGACTTCCACTGTAAATGCATTTCTTTTCTTTTGTTTATTTTATTTTAAAGGGGACCTATTATGCCCCTTTTACAAGATGTAATATAAGTCTCTGGTGTCCCCAGAATGTATCTGTGTAGTATCAGCTCAAAATACCCCACAGATCATTTATTATAGCTTGTCCAATTTGCCCCTATCTGGGTGTGAGCAAAAACATGGCGTTTTTTGTGTGTCCATTTAAATGCAAATGAGCTGCTGCTCCCGGCCCCCTTTCCAGAAGAGGGCGGAGCTTTAACAGCTCTCACTTCAGTTGCTCAATAACAACAAAGCTGAAGAATCTCAGGCAGCCAAAATGAGGATTGTCAGTAACGGTGTTCAGCCTTACATTGTTCAAACCGGAGTCGGACACTGATGGAGAGACTCAGGAAGAAGTTACAACTTTTAGAATGCAACAGGACGTTTCTGAATGGTTAGTGGATACATTCATGTAGTTGCTGTGGAGTTGATTCAATCTTTTGTGCAAATCCAGTGTTGAATTGACTCTCGTTTGTGAAGCAGTACGGCGTAAAATGACAGCATGGTAACAACACTCTACTACAACAACTCCTCCTCTTTTCTAAAGCAGCCCAACATGGCCTCACCCCCTTTGTTGTGTGTTCCCGTGGGCAAGGTTTATGTAAATTTGGAGGTTTGTGATGTCACCAACTCAGGAAGAAAAGCTCATTGTAGTCCCTACCAGCCGTTTGTTGTAGTCCTTAAAAAAGCGATTTCTGTAAAAGAAAATATCTCCCTTTGCATTGAACTTTGAGCATCGTAACTTTGCAGTTGTTGTTTATGCTCAAACAGCAACATTACACACTAACTAAAGTTAAAAAAGTAAAATCATAATCAAGGACACCTTTAAAAAACTGATACAAGTTAAAACTAACAGCATGTCACAGAATCCATAATCGTCCTTTAAGCATGCTATGCAACTAATATAAGGGTGATTTCACACAAAAACATCGTTCAATAAGGAGAAACCAATGGACTTTACACTGGCAAGTGAAAATTGTACTGCTGACAGCTTGATAATTCAGTGTCTCAATGCATAATAATAGCATCTGACACACAAAAAAGTTCACACAAAAGCATTCCCTTAAGTTCAACAAAAAATAGCCACAATTTTCTCACTTGAATTAACTGCCACAGACATCAGTGCAATTACTGACCATTTAACTCACAATAACGGCAATTAGAGGAAACTGACAGCCAAGGTGCCTGTAGACACTTAGTTTCTTTAGAACAACTAATGCAATGATTATTTTACACAAAGAAACCTGTAGCAATCTTAAATCAAAATATAATCTCTCCATTGACCCATTGCATGCAATTTCTAAATGACTAATGCTCATATATGCACCTTGCAAAGTGATTTCAGTCCTCAAAACTCTTCCTGTCAAACATTTGCCCTAGTGATTTGCTTTCACTTTCTCTTACAGACTCAATTTGAGTTTTCTGAATGGAAGCCAGCAGCTTATTGTACCAAAGGTCCTCTAATTTTGCAGCTAAGAGCCTGATGTGTTTTCTAGACCCCCAGACTCGGTTTAATGGCTCAGGGCAAAGACAGAGTAATTAAGGCCAGAAACACACTTAACACAAACACTTCTAAATACGCAAGCTCAATTTTACACATCAGAAGACAATTTATGCTACAATGCAAGAACGATTTGCTGCAAGGGGTGCAAAAACGTGGATCAAACCAGTGGTTCTCAACTGGTGGGTTGCAAGTCTGTTCTGATAGCCGAAAAGGAAAAACCTATGCTAAATTCTGCATATTTAGGATAGCAAAATAAACAAGCTTATCAACTTTTAAATAGAGGAGAAAATGCTTACAGTAAATGTTGTTGTTCAAACTCGGCTGTATTTGCTGCAGATTCATTCATCACTTCTATAAGTTATTAATATTGGCAACATGGACAGGTTGTGATGCAAGGTATAAGAAAAGGACTACATTAAATATGGGATACTGGAGCAAAGCCAACTGAGAACCACTGCATTAAATTGTCATCTTCTGCAGTCAGTTTTCTCTTTCAGCTGAACTGTCATAATTCGAAGAAAATCATGCTGAGAAAGTTTGTAAAGTTTATATTAAGTTTGTAAAGATAAACTTTTGACATTTTTATAGCAGCTACTGTACCCAAATAATAAAACGAGGCACATGCATTTGAAAGGAACGCTATAGCGCCCCTTAAATCTTGCAGGTTAAGTAGGTACAAAAAGCATGCATCTGCATACTTGTAGAGGATGTTTTTGGCTGTGTTGTACATTACTTGGTGCATTGAATAAGGCCTTAAATACACTTTATGCAAGTATGCAAATGCAGATGCAAACTTAAAGTGCCCCTATTATGATATTTTAAAGGTTCATAATTTTGTTTTGTCGGTCTCCTACAATAGATTTGCATGCATCAAAAGTCAAAAAACACTTTAATTTTCTCATGATATACATTGCAACATCACTCATTTTTCAAAGAGTCTAAACACTGTTCATTCAAAGATTTAGTCTATCTAAACCCCTCCTTTGTCGAGAGCCTACTCTGCTCCGATTGGTCAGACGGCCCAGTCTGTTTTGATTGGTCTACCACTTACAGTGCGTGTCGGAAATGAAGCGCCCATTACAATATCTGAATTTCAGCTCCAGAGGCTTCCTCAGCGCTTGATACAGTGATATGAACAGTAACAATGGCATCTGTTTTTTCCATATCAATTCCAGCGTAAGTCTTCATTCTTAGGAAGTGCATGCAAAATGGAGATATTTCAGTATCTAACACTTTTATTTGCATTGCATTATGCAATTGCACATGCAATTGAGCTTCTGCACAGAGTACATATCAGACCTATGTTGTTTCCATTGGAACATCTTCACATTCAAGTCTAAGCAAAACCACGCTCTCAGAAGACTGCTTTTGATTTTCAGAAAGATTTTTTTTAAAAAACACTTTAAAGGGGACCTATCATGCAAATTTCAGTTTTATATTGTTTTTCAACATATTTATGTGTCTGCAGTGTGTGCACAAAACCAGCCTATTGTGGTAAAATTCCATCCACTCTGTTTGTTATTTTCCCCAAAAATTTGAAACAGTGACTTCCCGTTCAGGAACGTGCTCCAATGTGACGTCACATTGGATCAGGCCCCGCCCACAACTGGTGATGGAATTTGCCCTATTAGCTTAGCTCCTCCCCTGAGTGAGCTGTACACGTTTATCTCCTCGCCAGAGCATATAACAGCAGCACTCAAGTAATGTATTCTTATTAAATCTACTTAAAGCTGTAGACCGTAAGTTTTGCCTCTTTATCGCCATCTCTGTTTGAAACCTGCAATTGCAGTTATTTGCAGAATTATCATCTTCACGTGGGTTGTGCACTGGCACGGCTCCTTAGCACAGATTAATCTAATGTTTTGAGAATGTGTGGCTGTCAGTAACCGCACCGGTGGATACTGTACTTCGGAATCACAGATTGTAGTCTTGGAAGTATGACCAAAATAAGAATTTTCACCGGAAAATGTCATGTCAAGTAACATGACCAACTTTGTTCTGACCAACTGAGAAAAAAGCATTACAATAAATTGCGCTACCAATGGTAATTACATTTACCGATCGCTTAGCTCATATAACATCAAACTGTACAAATTATTATTATTGTTATAATTTGTTCTCAAATTGTTAATGTTAACAACATCAGCATTGTGTGACTACGTGTATTTAGTGTGTATTAGCGTTACCTGTAGATGTCAATTTCTGTACAGTCTAATCTCTAACGTTAATTTGTCATACCATACAATCCGCCATCAAAATGATAAGTTTAATTATTGCAGCTGCTGTGAGAAAAGACTATAAATGATCTATCACCTGCATCATCCTCACATAATATAGCCTACTAGCTGGGACTCATTCTTTATGTAAACAGATGTGACGTAATGATGCAAAGACAAACGGCAACATGCTCGAATTTCCCGCAGAAACTCACCAGTACCACCCGAATTAGAAAACATTATTACAAGCTTACCGTTGTGAATCGGGCTAAGGTAAGGAGATAGTTTTGAACATTGGCTGGTTATGTACTTGCTCAAAAACTTTTGGATCATTTTTAACCAAAAAAAAGTTACAGACTGCAGCTTTAAGTTATTCAATAAAAACAAAAAAACATATCATATCATCAGTTTAAACTGATATGGCTTTAAAATGCATGCAAATAAAAAACTTTCACGATGACGAAGAACTGCAAAGTCACGTGAGCATGGCCACGATATAGATGATAATCAAAACAGATGTTTTGTTTGTTTTTAGCAGAGAATCCGAGGCATGAGTTGAACAAATGAAGCTCATTTGCATTTAAAGATGTATGTACGAAAACAGCATGTTTTTCCTTCCACTCAAAAATGTGCATTTACAACCTGGTATAATAAATTATCTGTGGGGTATTTTGAGCTGAAACTTCACAGACACATTCTGGGGACACCAGAGACTTATATTACATCTTGTAAAATGGGGCATAATAGGCCCCCTTTAAATAATTTGTGATGAGTTTTAGTCAGACTAAAAATGTATCTCAAGGGAGTTCAGGGGTCCAAAAAAAAAAAACTGAAATATAAATCCTGTTTGAATTTCCTACTTTTTCTTGCTTGTTCACCTAATTAGGCATGAGGTTTAAAGAAACACATTAGTTGTCTATAAAAAAACAACATATTCATGTTGAGTTTAAAAAAGGTCCCCCATCCCACATACCGTGAATTTCACTGTTCTATTGTTTTATAATCAGTTTGTCTTGGCGAGAGGCAAACTCCTCTGTTCTACAAGCATCTGGGTCTCTGCCCCATAAAACTAAGAGTCAGCAGGAGATCTCTGCAGAGTTTTATGCCACATAAAGATGAGCCGTTAAAAATTGAGTACCTGGAGCTGTTTCATGAGCCAAAGCACTAAGTCTTATCATTAAAAAAACATGTGGTTTGCTACCGTGTCCCATCCAGCTAGAATGGCCACAGAAACGACATTCACAATTATGCAACTGCTGCACTGTTGAAGTGCTGATTTTTACTGCAGTTCATGCGGTCTGTCGGGGCTTATGTGGCTCTTTCACTGGAAGGTCTGTGACTGCTCTGTAATCCAAATGAGAGTGTGTATGTGTGTGCGCGTCTGAGAAAGAGATGTCCGAGCGACTCAGAGAAAGACGTGAGATTTGTGTGTACATGTATGACTCCCAGCATGCTCTCTGAAGCACTGCATTACATTGAAGGTCCGTGCATGCTCATAGATCTGTCTGTTAAGCGGGAAGGACATGCTGTCTTTAAAGTGAGCGTCTGACAGAGAGAGTCATTTCCGTGGGGTGAAGTAAAAGCTCATTTAACTCGGCTGTGATCGCGTTCGCCCTGACTGTGGAAAGCACAAGATATTCCCCCTCTTGTGAATCTTGCATCAGGACACAGAGCTAAAAACACAGAAATGATAACACATGCTGCATCCCAATTCACATACTATCTGTCCTAAACAGTATGTGAGATTAGAATTAGTGCATCCCAAATTATAGTTTGTTCAGCAATGTGCCAAAGGTGCCAGGATGGATTTCGAAGTGTGCATTCATGCATGCTTTGTTTGGCTAACACAAGCCTCTACCCCTTGCGGATGAGAAGAAGAGTTTGTGACTGTGCTATTTTTAATTTTTTCAGCTGTAGAAAAATGGTGATGAATGCACAGATGATACTGTCACAGCAGTTTTTAAATGTACAGTATAAACCTAATAATTAAAGGGATCAAATTTTCCCTGAGCTTTTGACATATAACAGGACATCATGCTACAAGAATATACTGTAATTTTCAGAATTGAAAATTTCCAAAAAAAGCTTTTATTTAAACCAAGCCCAGATTACGACTGGTTGAGTCGTAGAAAGTCATATACACCTAGGATGGCTTGAGGGTGAGTAAAGCTTAGGCTAATTTTCATTTGAAAGTGAACTAATCCTTTAAGGTAATGGATTTACCTAGATATTAACAGTTCGGAATGTAATGCATACTAAAAATACTGTGTTTATAACATACACTGTGTTTATTAAAGTCACCATGAAATCAAAATTGACAATTCTTGCTTTTTAATATAATATTGCAATATTTATTACAAATATTTTATCCATGCGCATCTTTTTTTTTTTTTTTAATTCATGTGCCTCATAAGTCTTTAATCAAAATAAACCACAACCATCCAATCAATTCTCGGTCGACAAAATCAAGTCCCAGCCCTACTGTTTTTCTTGTTCAAGAAGCTGTTTTACTCAGATATGCAACCCGAATTCCAGAAATGTTGGGACGTTTTTTAAATTTGAATAAAATGAAAACTAAAAGACTTTCAAATGACATGAGCCAATATTTTATTCACAATAGAACATAGATAACATAACAAATGTTTAAAGGGAGAAATTTTATACTTTTATCCACTAAATGAGCTCATTTCAAATTTGATGCCTGGTCTCAAAAAAGTTGGCACGGGGGGAACAAATGGCTGAAAAAGCAAGAAATTTTGAAAAGATTCAGCTGGGAGAACACCTAGCAACTAACTAAGTTAATTGATATCAGGTCTGTAACATGATTAGCTATAATAAAGATGTCTTAGAGAGGCAGAGTCTCTCAGAAGTGAAGATGGGCAGAGCTGTGAAAGAGTGCGTAAAAAGATTGTGGAATACTTTAAAAACAATGTTCCTCAATGTCAAATTGCAAAGGCTTTGCAAATTTCATCATCTTCAGTGCATAACATCATCAAAAGATTCAGAGAAACTGGAGAAATCTCTGTGCGTAAGGGACAAGGCCGAAGACCTTTATTGGATGCCCGTGGTCTTCTGGGCCCTCAGACGACACTGCATCACTCATCGGCATGATTGTGTCAATGACATTACTAAATAGGCTCAGGAATACTTCCAGAAACCACTGTCGGTAAACACAATCCGCCGTGCCATCTGCAGATGCCAACTAAAGCTCTATCATGCAAAAAGGAAGCCATATGTGAACATGGTCCAGAAGCGCCATCGTGTCCTGTGGGCCAAGGCTTATTTAAAATGGACTGTTTCAAAGTGGAAAAGTGTCCAAAGACGAGTCCAAATTTGACATTCTTGTTGGAAATCACGGACGCCGTGTCCTCCGGGCTAAAGAGGAGGGAGACCTTCCAGTGTGTTATCAGCATTCAGTTCAAAAGCCAGCATCTCTGATGGTATGGGGGTGCATAAGTGCATACGGTATGGGCAGCTTGCATGTTTTGAAAGGCACTATGAATGCTGAAAGGTATATAAAGGTTTTAGAGCAACATATGCTCCCCTCCAGATGACGTCTATTTCAGGGAAGGCCTTGTGTATTTCAGCAGGACAATGCAAAACCACATACTGCAGCTATTACAACAGCATGTCTTCATCGTAGAAGAATCCGGGTGCTGAATTGGCCTGCCTGCAGTCCAGATCTTTCACCTATAGAGAAAAATACGTCAAAGACGACCACAAACTCTTCAGCAGCTGGAAACATATATCAGGCAAGAATGGGACCAAATTTTAACACCAAAACTCCAGAACCTCATAACCTCGATGCCCAGACACCTTCACACTGTTTTGAAAAGAGGAGGAGATGCTACACCATGGTAAACATGCCTCCGTCCCAACTATTTTGAGACCTGTAGCAGGCATCAAATTTGAAATGAGCTCATGTTGTGCATAAAATTGTAAAAATGTTATCTATGTTCTATTGTGAATAAAATATTGGCTCATGTCATTTGAAAGTCTTTTAGTTTTCATTTTATTCAAATTTAAAAAACGTCCCAACATTTCTGGGATTCGGGTTGTATAGTAACAATGTTGTCAAATGACCTTAAATGAAAACAATAGTTTTGCATAATTAATACAAGTTTGTGTAAAAATATCTTGAAGTTTGTCAGTGCAAAGAGTCAAAAAAAAAAAAAAATTTAGCTTGGGCACATTTTGACAAATAGACCATGCAGGTACTAAAGTACTGCATACAGAAAATGTGCATAATGTGCATAATAGATATACTATTGCATATACTGCAGAAATAGCAAGAGTAGTATTTAAGTATGCTATTGCATGTAATTTACAATCATAAGCAAAGAACATACTTTCAGTGCATAGCAGAAGTATGCGAATTGGGACACATTCATTCCTGACATAAAGACTTGAATAAACATAAAGACTGTCCGCAAATGACAGGTGTTTGGCATCACAAACATCAAAGAAATTTCCAGAACTCGAGCATTGTGCTCACAATCTGTCTCATGATATTTTCATGATGTTCTGACACATCAAACACATTTTAATGATCGACTGTGTAAAAACATCAGCAAAACAACAGGCTTTTCGTATGCAAAACATGGGCTAAATGGCGGTTTGAAACTGTCCCAAGCATATTTAAACAACAAAAACATGATAAATGGAAAGAGGTGGCTGTCGAGCCTTTGTCCACGCTTCAGCGAGCAATCTGTAGACTGGAATAATCACTCGCGGTGGTGCTGTGCCCCTCATCATACAGACGCAAAAAGGTTCGTTTAATGAAGATCCACTGTACCTCTGCTTTTGTTCCACATTCGTTTCAGACTTTATTCCACATGTGTTTAATTAGAGGGTTGGCTACCGACAGCTGTCCCCACAGACATAGCCCATTGTCTAACACCTTTCTGTCATTCACTAAAGCACAATGGGATAACTTCCTGTGAAATTGAAATGCACTTCATGGTTTTTGTATATTTTAAATGAAATTTGAATTTCAGTCAATTTGGAAAAGATTCAATAGAGACACATTGTGAATATGGACAACGTGACCTGATCTAGATACTGTATAAATGATTTTTTAAAGTTGTAAATGAAACAAAGATTATTGGAAAAGTCACTTGCTATTTCTTTGTAATTGTTTGAGAAATTTGAGAGAGTGAAAATTGTTTTAAAGTAAATCCTACACCATTTTTAGTGTATGCTTACCATAATGTACTGAGATGGAATCAGATTGTGAAACCATAATACTTTAATATACTATGGTACTACATTCTATACTCTATGGTACTTTAAAGAATATCATGGTATTATCATTAGGTTGTGTCCAAAAAATATGTCAATGTCATAACTACGCTATTATTAGGGCAAAAATCCTGTTTCACCAGTGCCTCATTTATTATATTCTCTGTAAGTGTGATTTTTCTAGTTTGGGGGCATTTCTGACTTTCATGTTCATGTTTTGTATACCATACATAGTTAAATATGAGAATATACAAAGATGATTTTGATATCTTGTCATAACCAGCTTATGGGATCACCTAAAACATGTAAATATGCATTTGACAAGGGCAGAAATCAACTTAGGGGCTTAGCAATGGCCCTGTTAATGAGATTACAGAATTTCCATGACAACTGTGAACTGGAAATGCTGGATTTAGGAACAATAATGCTGTATTTTCTCTTTGATCAATTACAAATAAACACATAAGGCCTTGATATTCATGCGATCGCTTTAAATCTGACATTACAGGTTTGTGTCTGCTACGCTGTTCCAAATGCCCACTCAAATTCATCTCAGATGCTTCCCCTAAAATTAATTTGGAGAAATAAAATCTAAGACTTTAGATATACAATGACGGTGCACCCGTATTGCTATGAATGGGGAAAAAGCGCAACACACAAAATGGCGGAATAGTCCCGCCTTCTAAATAAAAGAGCCAATCGCCATTTGGTCATTGTGTCACTGCAGCTGCCGTTAGAAGCTCCGGTTCCTACAGAAACAGTCAGTGTTCTGAGATGCGCGTTTATAGCCGCGTTTCCACCACAGGAACTTTACCTAGGAACTAGGAATTTGGGGTGGTACTCGGTGTGTTTCGGCTGCAGGAACCAGGGTCTAAATGAAGTTCCAGGTAAAAAATTCCCCCTCTGAAAGTACCTGCTCGCTAGGTAGTTATTTTTCAAAGTTTCAGAACTTTCGGGGGTGGGACTTGGGCACTGAACATGCTGATTGGTTGAGTTCACGCAGCATTTTGATTGGTTGACTCCATGCAGCATTTTATTTCAACCATAATTTTTGTAAAGTCTGTTGCAGTGCGTGCAGTAAGAATTGTTTGCTATTCGAATCAACAATTCGAAGAACGAAATCCAGTGGGAACTGGAAAGTCGCGTGCAGTCCTACATCACCGGACTATCTTCACGGTACTTTAGACCGCTATGGAAACGCAGCTAGCAATAGGTCTGGGGAAAAAAAGTTCCTCTGACAAATTGTTCCGGGTAATTTTGGTGGAAACGTGGCATATGATCGCACATGCGCATTGACTGGTCCAGCATGGAAAAAAGCACTTTTTTGTCATGACTTGAGCATTTAGAAACCAAATTTATGAGACCGTTGTCAGATTTCATTGGTGATTTCAATATGAAATTTAATCGTAAGCTTGGTGAACAGCTTTGGAGAATTTGATGTTTCCCAATACAAAGAGATAGGAGCTGCACTTGCATGACTGAAACAGCTGCCTGAGAGGCGTTTTAATGATGGTCGCCGAGTGAAATGTCTTGACTTAAATGGGACCCTTTTACAAGATGTAATATAAGTCTCTGGTGTCCCCAGAATGTGTCTCTGAAGTTTCAGCTTAAAATGCCCCACAGATCATTAATTATAGCTTGTCAAATTTGCACCTAATTGGGTGTGAGCGAAAATACACTGTTTTTGTGTGTGTCCCTTTAAACGCAAATGAGCTGCTGCTCCCAGCCCCCTTTCCAGAAGAGGGCGGAGCTTTAACAGCTCTTGCTTCGGTTGCTCAACAACAACAAAGCTGGAGAATCTCACGCAGCTAAAATGAGGATTGTCAGTAACGGTGTTCAGCCTTACATTGTTCAAAACGGAGTCGGACACTGATGGAGAGACTCAGGAAGAAGTTACAACTTTTAGAATGCAACTGGACATTTCTGAATGGTTAGTCGATAAATATATGTAGTTGCTGTGGAGCTCATTAATCTTTTGTGCAAATCCAGCGTTGAATTGACCCTTGTTTGTGAAGCAGTCCGGCATAAATTACGGCATGGTAACAACACTCTACTGCATTGAACTTTAAGCATCGTAACTTTGCAGATATTGTTTATGCTCAAACAGCAACATTACACACTAACTAAAGTTAAAAAAGTGAAATCATAATCAAGGGCCTCCTTTAAAGGGACTTTGATAAAAAATAGACACAAAGGAGTCCATTTTTAAGTATATCAAGTGTACAGAGCTCAGCTCAGCTCAGATCATTTGGAGAAATGGTTAAATTCATATCTATGATATGCAGACTAAGCAGAAGCAAAGCAGAAATTTGCTCTCCCGTTGCTGCCTAGAAGAATCAGATGAGATATTAAAGAGATGTCATTTGTGGTTTTCTTTCCCAATCGTCTCTCTTGAACATTTTTTTGTTTTGCCAAAGAAAATCTATTCAGATCAATCGGCGATCATCACGGCCTTTGTTCGCAAATGAAGTACGGGCACTTTATAGCTCAGTAATGCACCACAGATGGGCTAAGGGAGCTCAAATTGTATTATGACATTCAAAACAGCTTCTCTTGAGGTCTTAACCAGAGTACACTGAAGCGTAGAAGGCATATAGAATCCCTCTGACTCTGTTGTCTTGTTCCATTAGATAAAAGCTAAAAAAAGCTTTATTAGTCTGTCACTCGGTCGACTCTCATAAAATCAATTTCCCATTTCACCTTACAAAAAGGAAAAAAAACCTCTACATGCACTGAGAACAATATGTCCGCTTCTCATTTTGCTTCAAACATAAGAACCATGTAGGATGGGATTTGAGTCTTGTGGAACCCGAGGATATAGGGAGCGAGATAGCCCTCTCAAAAAAAGCTTACACCAGGGGAGCAAATCATACCATTCGTCACAGAGATTCTCTCATTTTCGGGCAGGGTGTCCAATGCCAGGAAGCCATGTGTTCTCAGACGAGCCTTATATTGCACTATGAGGGAGCCACCAAGAATGACCCTCTCGGGAGGAAGTTGGAGCCGTTTCAGGATGAAAAAAGAATAGTTGTTCGCACTTGCTTAAACCTCCCCCTGCTTTTGTTTGCTAAAGGAAAAATGTGCACGGGTTTTGTGCTTTGTTGTGGGTAGAATTCTGATCATAAATGCTTGCGGTTGCCAATAATGCCCAATCACAACCTAGTCCCTGCCAAGCTGTTCGGTTCTCGCTGTAGTTGTTTCTCCATGCTTTTGTTGTAGAAAACACACAAAAAACTCTGATTACACAAATGTGCTCTCTAATCTTCGTCCAAATTGAGCTTGATCCAACAACAATGCACTCACCAGTTTTCCAGACAAGCAAATTGGACACACTGAGTCACAAGTTCACTCATGCATATGCAAGATTTACATTTTTATCAACTATTATTGGGCTGAGATGATAAGAGGTCATATGATGCACAAACAATGTGTGGTTTAAAAGCTAATTTAGTTATATATCACAGGGTTTTAAAGCTCTGCATGTTTGGATGAGGATCACTAAATATAATTGCTGCTCAAAGTGAATATGATATGCAATGATACTTTCCCCCACCATGGCAAGCATCATGGGAGGTTGGCATTTCAAGATGCAGATGAAACATTTGTCGCCACAACACATGGAGCTTTGTAATGTCAGCCCAGTGTTACTGCGGTCCAGGCACGAATTCTCCAAACCTTCCCATTAAAATTCCACAAGCGCATAACGCAATATTAATGACTGCTGCACCGAACAGCACAAACTACCACTGCAACATCATTTGAGGATTGAAAGTTTGGTAAAAAACAATTGCATAGAATCAGAATCAGCCTAAACACTTGCTGGATTTAAGACAAAGCAGAACTAATATTCAAAAGCCTGCCAGAGAGCTAGAGGCCGACAACATCATTAGTTGGTCTCTCTAATCCTTCTTGTCAATTAAAACCAGGTCCTGGCCCGTAGGAATCGAGATCCTGTCAAGCATCCATTTTGAAGCAGGATGGGGCAAACACTAAGGTAAGGGTGTACAAAGGAATGAAAACTATAGGGTCAATGTGAAAACCAGACAATCAGACTATCAAACACAGTCCTAAAACTACCCCTAAAATCAAAAGGAAATGAATGCTGATGTATTCCTAAAATTATTTATAAAATCAGGCTGATTTGTTGTCGTTCCAAGTATTCCAGATTGTAGTTCCAGGACCAAAAAAGATATTGATCCAGGAACATGTCGAAATCACTGTAAGCTGAAGAAAATACACATACATACCAGAGTTATATTTTTTATTTTAATTTGTTTTAAGGTTTAATAAGCCTTATGGATGGAGAGAATGATAGATAGATAGATAGATAGACAGATAGATAGATAGATAGATCGACAGAATGAGCGATAGAATGAGCAAAAGAATGATGAACGACAGAATGAACGATAGATAGAATGATAGATAGAACTAACTATAGAATGACAGCATGAACAAACGATAGAAAGAAAGAAAGAAAGAAAACAAAACGAAAATGATAGAACGAAAGATAGAACTATAGAATGACAGAACGAACGATAGGACGACAGAACCAACGATAGAACGACAGAATGAACAATAGAATGAACAATAGAATGAACAATAGAACGACAGAACGAACGATAGAATGAACAAGCGATAGAACTAACTATAGAAAAACAGAACGAACGAAAGAATAGATAGATAGATAGATAGATAGAATAAACGAATGATAGAACGACAGAACGACAGAATGAACGACAGAATGAATGATAGAATGACAGAACAAATGATAGATAGAACAAGTGATAGATAGAACAAACGATAGAACGTATGATAGAACGAACGAACGATAAAACGAACAATAGATAGAACGACAGAACGAACGATAGATAGAATAAAAAGAAAGAAAGAACGAACAGAACAAACGAAAGAAAGAAAAATGAACGAACGAACGATAGAACGAACAAATGACAGAACAAACAAATGACAGAATGACAGAAAGAATGACAAAGAAAGAAAGAAAGAACAGATAGATAGATACATAGATAGAACAAAGAATAGATAGAACATATTATAGATAGGAAGAATGAATGACAAAACGAATTATAGATAGAATGAACGATAAACAGGACGACAGAACAAACATTAGATAGAACGACAGAATGAACAGATAGAAAGAAAGAGAAAGAAAGAAACAAAACGAATGACAAAGAAAGAACGAAAACGAAACGAAAACGATAGAACGAAAGATAGAATAATAGAACGACAGAAAGAATGATAGAATGAGCAAACAAATGATAGAAAGACCAAATGAATGATAGAACGACAGAACGAACGATAGATAGAACTAACTATAGAATGACAGAATGAACAAACAATAGAAAGAAAGAAAGAAAGAAAGAAAGAAAGAACAACAGAACAAATGACAGAAAGAAAGAAAGCGAAACAAAAATGATAGAACGAAAGATAGAACTATAGAATGACAGAACGAATGATAGAACGACATAAACGATAGAACGACAGAATGAATGATAGATAGAATGAACAAACGATAGAACTATAGAACTACAGAACGAACGATAGAACGATAGATAGAATAAACGAATGATAGAACAACAGAATGAATGACAGAATGAATGATAGAATGACAACAAATGTTAGATAGAACAGTTGATAAATAGAACAAACGATAGAAGGTATGATAGAACGAACGAACGAATGATAAAACGAACAATAGATAGAACGACAGAACAAATTATATAGAATGAAAGAAAGAATGAACAACAGAACAAATGACAGAAAGAAAGAAAAAATGAACGAATGATAGAACAAACAAATGACAGAACAAACAAATGACAGAATGACAGATAGATAGATAGATAGATAGATCCAGAATTCTGCATTACCCTGGTAGGTACAATATATTCACTCTCTCACTCACACACATGTAGACGTGTTCTCACCTCAAACAACCGCAGGACATTGGCCACCATGATGGACACGGAGCTGCCGGACGCCCCTATCACGCCCACCACACGCTCAGGCTTGCGTATGATTGGTTGTTCTCCATTGGAGCATCGAATATCAGACGTGTCTTTCTGAATGAGAGCCTGGACAAATGTCAGAGACTGCTCTAGAGCGTAAGTGTCCCTGGAACATGTATCAAGAATCCGGGCCCCTAGTGTGATGTTGGGCAGTAGTTCTGGGTCACTGTTGATCTGGTCCAGTGCGTACAGCATGGCCTCCATCCGGTGGATTCCTTTCTCTTTCTTTATTTCTCCACACGGGACCCCTGCGGGACCCCTGGAATGGACTGGGAAAAGGCCTCCCAAGGTGATGTCCCCAGGGATTTTGATGGAATGTGGGTGCGAGTGATGGTGAACCGATGAACACGGGCTTAGCCACACCCACAGAATCCACAAGAGGCGTGGCCATGTGGTAGAGTGACTTAAAACCCGGAACATCCCGACCTGATGGTTCAGTAAGAATGGAGGAGGGTGTGACGTCATGATGAATCAAACACGTAAGTGTTCATCCACTATCTGAGGAACCTGTTGGAGAAAAACAAAAATATGAAGAAGAATAGGGATATTTCCATATCACAATTTTCTTTTTAATTAATCATGTAGCCATACCTCTAACATATTAAACTTGTGCAAGTCTTGCACGCCCGTTTGACCTGGGTCAGTAAGTAACCACCTAGAAACCACCCAGACCACCCTAGCAACCAAACAGCAACACACTACAAAAATAAAAACATTTTTAAGTGCCACTTTTCCAAACCTTTAAAAAATGAGTCATTTGAATTTCTAGCACTCTCTAACTATTCATGCACGGTGTATAACACATCATAAACAAAAGCAGATACAATATGCTTTAAAGAAGACAGGTTTCATTCTCAAAGCATCCGCTGGGAACGGCATTGCATTGAAACACTGTGAATGGAGAGTGATATAGGCTGGCGTGTGGTGAAGCTCCAGGGAATGGATCCCAACTGCTCTGATGTGTACTGATTGTTAGACCAGCTGTGGAATGGGTGCCTCTCCGAATGGTTCAAAGGTCAATGAAAGACTGAATTTGTTCAGATAGCAGCGAGAGAGAAAAGACGGAATTGAGCTAACAATGAAAGAGAATGTAGCCAGTAGCTAAAACTTCAACACAAGAAAAGTTAACTTTGATGATGAGAGTGTGTAGAATAATGCTCTTCTCTATAGGATGATCTTACAGTTACTCAGAGATGCAAGAAAGAGAAATCCATCGGGGAAAGAGGAACAGACCTGTATATGAATAAAAAGATAGGATGAATCACCATGAGAATCAAGATGGTGCTTCTTCAATGATTTTGACTATTTTGTCCCTGTAGACATTCAGAAAATAAAATAACTAGTTTATTTATACATGCATCACAGGAGAATTCTGTCACATTTGTCATTTTCCTGAATCAACAAATGTCATCTCCAGTATGTCTCTAATGATTTTGTCTCATACTGTAGTGATGGAGATGACATTTTTCTATCACTGGAAAAAATGTCTCCGCTGAGATTAATTTCATATACTAAGCATTTTATGCATCCTAAATACACAATTATTATATGCATGCATATATATATATATATAAATTGTGTAATAATAAAATATTATTTTATAAGAAAGAGTATTACTATATATATATATATATATATATATATATTAATGTGTGATTATATATAAATACAACTATAATAATAATAATTATTATTATTAATTATAATTTATTAAATAAAAATATTAAATAAGAAATATTACTATTATAAAAATTTACTGTAACATTAATAGTCAAGTATTTAATAATAATTATAATAATAATAGTAATTTTATTTTACATTACAAACTAAAATTACAATACTAATATTTCTGGCTGTCTTAGTTTCTTGATTGCAATTATATATATTAAATTGTGTATTAGGATTGTGTATAGATTATATATATATATATATATATATATATATATATATACACACTGTATATATAAAATTGGGTGCAGCAGTGCAAACCCTCTTTTGGTGTTAAAAAACTACTCTCAGGATTTACTAAAGACACAAGGTGAAAAATTAGCGCTGAAAAGGCGTGGACACCGTTATTTTTGCCTTATTGCATATGCGTTAGTAGGAGTTTTCCTTTCAGGTGCAAAATTTATGGGAGGAGAGTATTTAAATGAATCATGCAAGGTGATTTACTAAGGTTTGCGCTAGTCAATTTACTGGCATTTGCGCCATTATTTATCACCCAAAAAAAGCATGTCGTAAACCAGACGCTAATTTGCGCTGCTCTTGGTAGATTGTGTTGGCCATTATGGAAATGATCCTGTTGCGTCTGTCTTCTTTAATTTGCGTGTCGAACAGAACTTTCCACTCCCATCTGCGCTTTTTTTGGAATTGAGATCTCATGCTAATTTGCCCTGTTTAGTAAATCGGTCCTAAAGTTGGTAACCATTGGTAACCAAATACACTACTTTTTGACAATAATAATATAATAAAAAATAATAAATGCACCATTGGTGTTTGGGCACTAAATAGGCATTTGAGAAGTAGCAAAAAACACGATAAAGGTTTAATGTGACCCTCATATAAGATTTTTTAGCATCACCTTCCATACTAATTATTGAATGAGACTGCCAAAGTCAAAAGCAAACTAGTTTTTTTGTGCAGTACACAGTCAACAGTACACAAGAATTCCATTCCAAACACAAGCCATGGTTTATGTACGAGAGTGGAAGGATAAATCATTGGGGCTGCATCTGACAGCTTTCAGAACCTCTTAGTAGAGAAGCATTACATTTTGATGAAAATTTTACATCGCATTCCAGAGCACATCACTGTAGCGACGGCATCTGCTTTTTGCTGCAATTGCTTTGCGTTTGCTCAAAACTTCAACATCTACTCAGTGACAGGTGTTCAGCAAGCAACTTCAATATCGAACGCTGCTGTTCCAGTTCCTTATGAGCCTTGATTGCATTTACAGTAGGAACTGGATATTGCATTTGCTTGGAGTAGCCTAATCAAATCCTAAACCCTTCACATGCTCTTTTCGCCAGCTTCTCGGCCTGACTGCCAAAGGGTTTTCCTCTTCCCTTTAAATTCATTCAGCTAACACAAACCAGATTGAATATCTAGAGCAAAGAAATAAGTCTCCCTTACTGTTATCACCCTTATATGAGCTGAAGATGCATGTGTAAAGTGCCAGAGCACCCCATTGCTACTTCTGAAATTAAAAGACATATTTAATATTGCAAATTAATTGTTTTGAAAGTGGGTTCATTTCCTTGTGAGAAGTAATTTGATTCCAGGCTGGTACTAAAGTGGCAGAGGCACAACGTTAGGCGGTAATCGAAGGAGACAAGCTCTTCCCTGCACTCTCTCTGGTAAATATCATTTTCACGGTGATAAAACATCATTTGAAGCTGTTAAACATAATGGGCTGTTTCAATAATCCATGGTGGCATCATCTAATCACAGTAATCACTGTTTGTGAAGGACCTCGCATGTTTGGTGCTCACGGCACAGCGAACGCATGCGGTAATGTGGCATCAAAATAAACGCAAGACCGCTTTGTGCATTTAGACAGGGCAAATGGTTTTCACAGGACACCTCCCAATGCTGATCGCATATAAAGAAAATAATCAACCTGTAAACAAGCAATAAAAGCCACCATGAAAAAGACCGCCCCAAGTGAATGATAAAAAGCAGCATGTTTATGAGGCATTTCAAAGGGAGAGGAAAACGCTTTCAAAATCATTTGCACATCAGAGGCAGCTAGTATGACAGTCAATAATAGCAGACTATTATACTAGATTTCTTCTTTCACTGTGAATTTCTTTGCTTTTCCTTCAGTATATGCAATTAACTTAAGTATTATTTGACTCTAAGGACTTGAATTAAAGTAGAAACCTAATTATTAGGAATGGCCTCTGCAAAGAAAAAAGAAAAATCATTTATTTCTTATCACAATTTCTTTAATCCCTCAGCCGAAAAACATTTCTGATATTTTCATGTTCAACCAAAATCCCAATTTCATTTCGTAGTCTGTGAACAGAGGCCCTGTTAATGCTTTTTAAAATTCATCAGCTGAAACTATTAATGCCCATTCGGGTGTCTGGGCTGCTGACAAATGGTGAGGTCATTCCCAGCGTGACATACTTACTCAAGATAATGTGATCACTCTTCAGAAATGAAGGGCTGGAATAATGGATAATACAACAAATCATTGGGGGCTTTTTTCCATCGTATTAGACCTAAATCTTGGAGCTGATATCTATTAGGAGCCGTTGGAGAGAAGTTTGAGAGAACTTGTTCTGAAATGATAGACTAGACGGAGTCGAAGTGACCCGCCATAAAAGAGGGTGTCACGTACAGGAACTGTACCTGGATTAAGATGGACCATTCTTCAATAATGAGGTCAGCAGTTCGGATATAAGCTGAGGGTCTTTGCAATAGACTGTCTATAATAGTTGTACCAGATACTGGGGGTATTTTGAAAACCCATTCATCTTCTTGTTACCTGGATATGAGGGTTCATTCAGGATATAATGGGCAAAAAGAAATTCAGCAAATTCTACATTGCGCAGAAAACAAGCTAGAGCCACTGCAAAATGCGGCCCAGTCACAAATGCCACCCAACATGTGCATACTTTGGTGATGTAATGGTGCATAAAATGACAGGTAATAGTCCGCATCAGGCAAAAGGGCAAATCGAGGGTGCTGTGTTGACTCAAAGAAATCCCTCATGAATCATAAAATAACAAATGAGATGCTTGTTGGATTCACTGACACATACAACAGATGACCATCACAAGAAATCGCTCACAAAACGTTTTGTGCTCCCCCAAGAAACTGTGCGTTCGCTCGCAAAACCTTTGTGTTCCCCCGAGAGACTTTGCGTTCACTCACAAAACGCTTTTTACATTCCCCGAGAAACTTTGCTTTCTGCCGAGAAACTTTGTATTCCGCTGAGAAACTTTGCGTTCACTCACAAAACGTTTTGCGTTCCGCCAAGAAACTTTGCGTTTGCTCGCGAAACATTTTGCATTCACCCGAGAAACTTTGCGTTCACTCACAAAACGTTTTGCGTTCCGCCAAGAAACTTTGCGTTTGCTCGCGAAACGTTTTGCATTCACCCGAGAAACTTTGCGTTCACTCACAAAACGTTTTGAGTTCCGCCAAAAAACTTTGCATTTGCTCGCAAAACTTTTGCACTCCACCGAGAAACTTCGCGTTTGCTTGCAAAACGTTTAGCATTTCCCCGAAAAAATTTTTTTTAATTCACCCAGGAAACGTTTTGCGTTTTTCCCAAGAAACTTTGCATTCCGCCGAGAAACTTTGCATTTGCTTGCAAAACATTTAGCATTTCCCCAAAAAAACTTTGCGTTTGCTCACAAAACGTTTTGTGTTCACCCAAGAAACTTTCGTTTACTCGCAAAAAGTTTTGAATTCACCCGAGAAACGTTCGCGTTCGCTCGCAAAACTTTTGCGTTCCACCGAGAAACTTTGCATTTGCTCGCAAAACGTTTAGCATTTCCCCGAAAAAACTTTGCGTTCGCTCACAAAAAGTTTTGCGTTCCCCCGAAAAACTTTGCGTTTGCTCGCAAAACGTTTTGAATTCCCCCGAGAAACTTTGCGTTTGCTCGCACAACATTTTGAATTCCCCCGAGAAACTTTGTGTTTGCTCGCAAAACATTTTGAATTCCCCCGAGAAACTTTGTGTTCACTCGCAAAACATTTTGCGTTACCCCGAGAAATTTTGCATTCGTTCGCAAAACTTTTGCGTTCCGTCAAGAAACTTTGCTTGCAAAACGTTTAGCATTTCCACGAAAAAACTTTGCGTTCACTCACAAAACGTTTTGCGTTCTCCCAAGAAACTTTGCGTTTACTCACAAAAAATTTTGAATTCACCCGAGAAACGTTTTGTGTTCCCCCGAGAAACTTTGCATTCGCTCGCAAAACTTTTACGTTCCACCGAGAAACTTTGCATTTGCTCGCAAAACGTTTAGCATTTCCCCGAGAAACTTTGCGTTCGCTCACAAAACGTTTTGCGTTCCCCCGAGAAACTTTGCGTTCGCTCGCAAAACGTTCAACTTTGCGTTCGCTCACAAACGTACTCAGGTGATTGGCAAAAAAAAATCTCCTGCATAGTGCACTCTGTTGTGAAGGATTTCACATGAACTCTTGCTGATTTTTCTAGGGCAATCTCACAGAGCACACACATTATCAAACAAAGATCACACATTGTGAATTCTTGACATTATGCAAGAGGGCACAGGGAGCAGCTACAACACTTTTTGCAAACATCTCTGACGACATATGACATTGTGTTCACACAAACGGAAGACTTTTAAATGCTGACCTCTCATGCACAGAAGCATGACACAGCCGACAGGGGGTTCACTGTTGCAATGGTAATTCAAAGAGACTCAACAGACTTTATAGCATGGATTGAGAAACTAGGAATTCATCCTACAGGACATGGAAAGCAGATAAAAGGAGCTTGGAGATAAATGCACAAAAGAGCATAAAAGTCATCTATATTGCAATGGTTTTCAAGAGCTACTTAACTTCTCTTTTGTGTAACCATGATGGACATGTCAAGGCCTATTTAATTATCTACATTTATGAAATAATGCAAGCTTTAATGTTAACGCAGACCATGCCCTTTCAAATGCTACACATCATGTGCTCACTACACTAAATTTGCATAATAGAGGCACATCAAGTAAACAAAAGCCATACAGGATTGAAGATGCATTGATAAAATGATTAGAAAGACTTTTCCCAACAGAGAAAAAAAACATATTCAATCTCAGTCCATTTCTTGCCTTTATGTTTGCTCAAAATCTTGAGATTGCTCTGTGTGGACTATAGGCAAACATTGTAAAGTATGTGCAAAAAAATCAGCAGCATTTGAAATAATATAAAACTTTGATTCTTATACTTTATGAACTAATCTGTTATGCTTGCTTATTCACCTTTACAAAAAAGTACCATGATACATGATGTTATTAGATAACGGTAAATAATATATAATGATACTGAAAGCAAGATTACCAGAAATGCATTTACCATAAAGCACACTGTATTCCAAGGCACTTCAAAGAATACTATAATTTAACCATAATAATAGTCCCCCAAAAGATGTTATTATCATGGATCTTTGCCCCAAAAAAAACATTTTCATGCTACAATGCATAATATCCTAAGTATATTCAAATAGCATGGAATTTACAGTGTACTCTAAGGCACTTTATGGAATACTATAGTATTATCATCATAGCAGTGTCCAAAACCATGGTAATACCTTGATTTATACACGGTACTGTATAATTGATATTCACCATAGAATTAATTTAGCACTCCACTCCATACAAAAAGAAAAGGAAAAAGGAAAAAAGAACATGATAATACCGTGGCACTTTTGTCTGCCTGTTGTTTTATGTTTGAATACTTTAAAAAATGACTGAAAACCGAATAAACTTTGTGGGCGCGAACGACATGTGTAAAAGATTTACAACACGACAAAAAAAAAATGAGATTTACAACATAAACATAATTGTCCGATTTTTTTTTACCTGTTCATCCTGATGTTGAACTTTCTCCAGGAGTCTGTCGAGACATCCACGACTTCTCATTCAAACCTCGAAGACATTACGCCTCACACAAACCACCTGCAGATTTTGGCATTTGTTTAGTTCACCTATGACCTGTTTAAAGAAAGCGCGGGGCTCTTTTCCATTGTTTCATTCATTCAGTGATGCGTTCCGCAGTTCTGTCCGCGTCCTCGCCTCGCGCTGCGTTTTCACCATGAAATGAGATTCATATCGAACATACAGTAATTCTCAACACTGTTCCGCTTCTAATCTCTATCAAATCTCTTAAAAGCTCGATTCCCCTCCCTTCCTCTCGCTCTATCGCTCTCTCAATGTGTGTCTCTCTTCACCTCTCTCTCTCGCTCTCTCTCTCTCTCTTTTCACTATGCTGTCATGCTGTTTGTGCTGGTCACTCTACCCCTCATATTCAGTTTGGGGAGTGTTGATGTTTATTTTAATCTCTTTTATTGTACTTTTATACAATATATTTTCCTGGGGACCTCAAGCACAATTCGTTATTAAAATGGAGTCACATTCTGAAAAATGCATGTGTTGCTACTTTGTGGTGAAAAAAAGGCTTCAGTAGACTAATATTTGTTTACTGGGTTTTGATTATCTCAGACAAACCTATTGCAATCATGTTAATGGTAAAAAGACTAGTTTAAAACATGTGCTAATGTCCTTTTATGTACTTTTACATTCCTACATATAATTTTCTTAAAAACAATTTGATTAGATGACTATGTTTTAATTGTAACCAAATAAAAGGTACTGATACACACAGCTTTTTTTTTTTTTTTTTTTTTTTTTTTTTTTTTTCAAAAAAAAAACAAAAAGTTTTTTAGTCATGGATATTATTACGTTTTTTTGATGGTTACTCCTTTTGACTCAAACAAAAAATGGCTTACAGCATCTTGGCTATGCTACACATCTTAATGCATTTTTAAATAAATTTATAGATGCAGAAAAAAAATTGATCCATAAGCCTATATCACTCTGACTGCAAGCATGAAAACATAAAGTCAATCTCAACAGAACATAACAGAGCATGTAAAGTGCTGCATATTTGTAATATTTATTCATTGCAAGAAACAGATAAGAAAAATACAACATTTTTTGGTTCAAATCTGTCAAAAAACTCAGAATTTATATCTTAATTTGGAACCAATCTTAAAAGGATCAAATAAATCCTCTATGAATCAAATAAGACCCTGCTGTAGGATAACATTAAATTATTTATTAATTTATTCAGTAAACATCTGCTAGTATTACATGTTATGTGAGTAGATAATATCTGGCATATGTACATTTATATACAGTATGTGCCAGTAAGAGGTGAATGGGCTTTCCCAACTGAGTCTCAGTTCCTCTCAAGGTTTCTCTCTCTCTTCCACCTGAACATTTTTTTTCTTTGACACTGTCACCTTTGACTTGTTCACTGGGGTCATTTAGGCTCTGTAAGGCTGCTTTGAAAGAATATGTATTGTGAAAAGCATTAATAAAACTGACTTGACTTGCCAAATTATGATAAAAATTCCACTACTCCATTGGGATCTTCTTTTTGTGATTCAGTGCCTTTAACAACATTCTGTTGACTTCAACCTTAGGCTGCAGGTGTGACATCCTGTCAAAAGCAGAAAAATCTCTCACCTATAGTGGCTCCAGCTTGAGCGAATACACAGACTGAATAAAAAGCATCTGTTTTCTGTGTAAACGTTGAATTGATCACTTTAAAACAACTGCACTGCATCATCAGCCAGAAAGCGTGACTTTGTCATCCAAAAGCTAATATGAGGTCTAATGGTTGGAAAATCTAAATAAAGAGATACAAATCAGAAGCCAGGCTTAACTCTGGAGCACATAACTGAATAGTTGCAGGACAAAACTGACATGAGATATTATTTGATGTATATTGTCTGTAATAATAATAAAAAAAAAAGTTTGTCAATGAAATATATACAGTCAAACCAAAATTTATTCAGACACCTTGAACATTTCATTCATTAATACAGTTTATTCACTATAGTTTAAAAAATGGTAATAAAATATGACAAGATCTCAGAGTTAAACTGAAAAGAATAAAAATAATCTTAATTATGTCAGATAACACTTAAGCAAAACATGGTCAGGTCAAAGTGTCTGAATAATTTTTGGTTCCCAATTTTTATCAGTTTTACTGGTAGTCCACTGTATGAAGAATTTATGGGTATAATATGTCACAGTTTACTTTATTTTGCTATCCTCACTTACATAAATGAACTATAGTGTCCTGCACCCACTAGTAAAAATATATAAAAAATATCTGAATAATTTTTGGTTTGACTGTGTTTAAGATACTTTTAGAGATTTTGGATGTACTTAGTTTGGGGACAAATTTACAGCTAAATTCCATAGAACATTTGGTGATATCCTTGTTTGGGAAAATGATTAATTATTAAAAAATACTATTTTTTAGTCTTTAAAAATGCAAAAGGTTTTCTTTTAGGATATAATTGAGGTATCGTTAAGTCAATGACGTGCCCTCATTTAGATAAAATCATTGTGTGCAACCTCAGGCTCTTCCATGGAGATTGTCAATAATAAGTTCACTGTAAATCCTTTTAGAAAAAACATATGCTAAATGGCATCTTGCCATCTTCTTTCCTACTAAACATGGACACTGTAGTTTTCATTGCCCATGTCATGACATATAGAGACAACAGATGGGGAATTACATTAAAAACATATTTAATCACATAGAGTATGGGGGGGGAAAGGGTATAATTCCAGTGTTGGGGGTAACGCATTACAATAATGTGAGTTATGTAATCAGATTACTTTTTTTCAAGTAACTAGTAAAGTAACGCATTAATTTTAAATTTACAATAAAATATCTGAGATACTTTTTCGAATAAGTAATGCAAATTACTTTGTTTTCCCATTTATTGACTGACTTTGCATTTCCTTCAGCCTGAGGCTTATTCTTCATTTCAGTTCTGGTGTGAAAGAGCCTTTACATTTAAGTTTTTTTGTTATTAAAAAACAAACAATCAAGCCCAGTCCAGTTGAAAAAAAAAAAGTAACGTAAACGTAACGTACTGCATTACTTTCTATAAAAAATAACTAAGTAATGCAATTAGTTACTTTTTTAGGGAGTAACGCAATATTGTAATGCATTACTTTTAAAAGTAACTTTCCCCAAAACTGATTAATACAAATTCCCTTTCGATATAAAATAGCAAACCGAATATTAAAACAATCATTTCATATATGACCAAAAACACCTTAATGATGAAAAGAACACTTACTTCATGGGAAAAATATGGCAAAAATGCAGATGCATTTTAGGGTTTAAGTAGAAATCAGCATTCTTTTGTGAGACCATGCATAAGTAATTCCAGTGTTATATTTTTAGTGCAATAGGGAAACTGTGCAGGGTCTGAAGACATTAAAGTTGCATACACTCAAGGGGGATGTTCCAAGACCTGGAACCACCCGCTTAACACGAAAGCAGCTGATCACGATTATATAATACAGCAAAATATGTTTCAAACAAAACATTTCAACTAAATAATAATAAATTGGATAATGAAACAACTGATAAAGTGTTTGATAAAGTGATGAATGACACCTGTGGTTCCTCTGCTAGAAAAAGTGTGTGAACTTGAGGAGAACTGACTTCATACATCCACTAGGTTAATACAAAAGTAACAGAAAGTTAGTTCTTCTGAGAAAAGCTCTAGCAGCATTGCAGATGACACTTAAATTTTTACAGTTTTAAGTGTAGCTTGAGTGTCCAGATACTTTTTGGGGCTTCTGTACATCTGATCTACTGAATGAGCACATTAAATTTTTTAAAATATCCTGACTCTGAAATGCGGCTCTTCCAGAAAATGGCCAGTGAGTAACTAGGTTCAGTGTAGGGCTCAAGACCTTTACCTTCATTTCTCTGAACAGGCCAGCTAAGAGAGTCTGAATTATTCAGTGTCAATTAGTGCACCAAACCAGCACCGGAAAAGATCCAGATCAGTTAACACTCTTTATTTTCTTTTATAACCAGTGCTTGAAATGGAAAAAATTGCTGTTGGTACTCTTGTTTATATAGCTTATTCTATCAAGCATCCTTCCACTAAAAGCTACGAGGCCAGCAAGCATAATTCTTGAGAAATTATACCGTAATCATAGCTTCACAGAGACATTTCTGGCCTAGAATCAGTGTTGCCAAGTCTGCGGTTTTCCTGCGGAATTGGACTACTTTAACACTGTTGCCGCAGATTGTTTTTCATGTCCACAGGTTGAAGCGACCCCAAATAACATGATATTTAGCCTCTGGAATGCAAATTTTACCAGAGGAATCCCTCCAAAAACACAAATTTTACCCCCCAGAATGTGATTTTTACCAGGGGACCCCCCTGAAACGCGTTTGGGCTAGTTTTGGGCTACTTTTGAGTAGCAATTGGGCAGGTTTTGTTGTGAAAACCTGGCAACCCTGCCTAGAATATACTTTTAATAAACAGTAGGCTAATAATGATGTTAAACATGTTTGAGAGTAGAGTTCGGCAAAGATACTGTAGCCTACCCAGGCTACTTTTGTTACGCACATTACCAAATTTTGTAGGGCCTGTCTTGTTGTCAAATGTCAAGTTAAAAGCTGTCAAGTTCTCAAGCTGATTCATTCTTTTGCGCTTAGTCTATAAAGCACTCGAGTAAATGCGTTGTTCGCAAGCGCTGATGAAAATTTGACTCATTTTTGTAGAGATGCTACTGAGGGGCCATTTACACAACACCATTTTCAACTAAAAATGGAAAACTTTTTATTCGTTTTGGCTGTTCATTTACATGACAATGGCGTTTTGGTGGCCTGAAAACGCAAGATTTTGGAATCTGGTTTCAAATTGCAAGTTCTTGAAAATGATAGCATTATCGTATCCATTTCTCTTCTTTCAGTAACGTTAATAGAACATTCGTTCAAAGTTATCTGGTCTGTAATAACATTATCAAAACATTAGCACAAAAATGTTATTTATACATCATTCATGGAACGTTTTTCTGAAACATTTTAGTCAGACGTTAGTCTAATGTTTTTTAAATGTTACTACTTACTACTTTTTCAAATGGTTCAGAGAACATTTAAAAGTACACTCTAAAAAATGCTGGGTTAAAAACAAGTTGGGTTGAAAATGGACAAACCTAGTGATTGGGTTGTTTTAAACTAGCAAATGGGTTGTTATAACTCAGCAGTTGGATTAAATGTTTGCCCTTCTGGGTAGTTTTATTTAACTCAACTATTGTTTAAAAATTACTGTATTGTTCGCTTAAAATGAACCCAAAGTATGTTGTAAATTAACATTTATTAATATGTTTAATGGACATTTATTAATGTTTAATGAATAATAATTAAACAATAAACATTTATTAATTTGCTTATTAATAAATGTTCACCTTTTGATTATTATTGTTGCCTCTAGTAATCATGTGTTTGATTTTTAATTTCCAACCTATTTTGGGTTCATTTTAAGCCAGCCATATAGTCATTTTTAAACAATAGTTGGTTAAATAAAACTACCCAGCACGTTGGTCAAACATTTAATTTGCTGTGGATCTGCCAGTCATTGTATAGTACTAAATAAAACACAGACCAATGTTGATAAATAGATGAATGCCACAAGAATGACCAGCTACAGCCTGCGGGCTACTGACCACTGCATGTGATCATGCTGCATTTGTTGATTTTCTTTCCATTGCATTCAATAAAGCTACAACTAATATACATCATGTGCGCCTATTACAAATGCAGAGCATGTTTGGCCTGCAATCAGCAGCCTTTTAAAGCGTGCGAGTTCGACTCACACTGAGACAAAACCTCATGTCGTGGCACATTTCGCATTTATCTCAGAGTGAACAGAACCTCCTGCAGTTCAATTGCACATTTGTTTTCCCCCCACCTGATAAATATTTAAAATGTGTAAATAAATCATTAACGTATGAAGCCCCTCAGGTAGTGGAGAGTTCATTTAGTGATGTTGTTACTGTCCACATTTGTGTTTGTGTTGTGTTCACCTTTGCGTGTGTGTAAGTGCGTGTTTAGAAGGTCAGTGCACCTTGAGGTATGTGAAATGCAGTGTGTGTGTGTGTGCGCGCGTTTTTGTGATTTATGAGGACACAAATTTGTATAATATTGGGTATTGTATGGGTATTACACTGGTATTACGACGTAAACATGGAATATGAGGACATTTCATGAGTCCTCATTTTTAAAATAGATTTAAAAACATACTAAACAATGTTTTATTAAAAATGTAAAAATGCAGAATGTTTTCTGTGATGGGTAGGTTTAGGGGTACGGGTAGTGTAGGGGGACAGAATGTACACTATGGAATGTCCTCACTAAGATAGCAAAACAAACCTGTGTGTGTGTGTGTGTGTGTGGTCCTGGTATTCCCTAGGTTATGGGGACCAAATGTCCCCACACAAGTAGTAATACCAATAAATTTTGACCTTGTGGGGGACATTTTTTTGGTCCCCATGAGAAAACAAGCTTTTAAATCATACAGAATGATCTTTTTTGAAAATCTAAAATAGCAGAAAGTTTTCTGTGATGGGTAGGTTTAGTGTAAGGGGATAAAATATACAGTTTGTACAGTATAAAAACCATTACGTCTATGGAATGTCCCCATAAAACATGCATGTGTGTGTGTGTGTGTGTGTGTGTGTGTGACTCTAACTAGTGTTGTCACAGGGGTCCAGACAGATGGCTCTGTGTTTTATTCTCTCTGGTTCTGGCTGCAGTTATGGATGCTGTTTGAAGTTTGTGGTAACAAAGTCGTAGCTTGCAATCCCATTTTATTACCCTCTCATAGTCTTCCCATTAAATTATGTGGTTTGTTTTGTTTTCTTTGGGCACATTAACAAGACATTGTATCAGAAGAGGATAATTTACAAATGAAATGGTTTTGACAAATTGGATTAGAGTTTATGTTATATTTTTCATGATGCCTAGATACGCAACAGAATCGGTCTATTCTTGCTGATATATGATTTATCAAACAAATGCAGCAGGGGATTTAGCTTCAAATAACATCAGCTGGAGTTTCTTTGTTCTGCTGCTATGCACCCTTGTTGCTTTTGCCTGTCGCAATCTATCCACACCATCATGAACCATGAGCCGTTTGGTGTGCGTATAAATTTGGTGGACAGTGTACTGTCAGAAACGTGTCTTTAGTTGTCAGTCACCCTCTGTATAAAACAAACACACGCAAATATGGTCCTCAAGAGATTTCACATCTGTCAAGAGGTTCTTTGAGTTTCAACTGGCCAGGACCCAAATGGACCATGAAGATGACTCATATAAAATCAAACTTGTTTTAAAAATGTCAGCTTAGGTTATTTAGTCCATGTGTATCACATCACCTCTATGTTAATGCATCTCCTCTAGGCTGTCTTGTTAGTGATCATTTCCATGTGCAATGACTCGATAAGATAATGTAAGATAAGATACTGCATGTCCAAAGCACTCTGATATTTGTGTACATTATATATTTTTTCCACAGAATATTACTTTGTATTTTTATCAAGTTTTTGGCCAAGTCTCACTATTAACTAACTATTAACTATGAATTTTGCCTCAATAAACTCCTAATTATGGCTTATTAATAGTTAGTAAGGTAGTTGTTAAGTCTAAACAAATCTTCATGTTAAAGATTTACTCCAGTAAAAAGATTTTTAATACTTTAATTCATCAAGGACGCATTAAATTGATCAAAAGTGACTGTAAACAGACATTTATAATGCTACAAGTGATTTCTATTCCAAATAAATGCTGTTCTTTTGAACTTTATATTAATCAGAGAATTCTGAAAAAAATGTATCACAGTTTCCACAAAACTATTAAGTAGCAAAAACTGTTTCCACATTGATAATACTAAAAACCAATATTAATAATTGAGCATCAAATCAGCATATTAGAATGATGACTGGAGTAATGATGCTGAAAATTCAGCTTTGATCAAAGGGATAAATTACATTTTACAATACATTCCACATTTATTTTAAACTGTAATCATATTTTACAATATTACTGTTTTTACTGTATTTTTGATCAAATAAATGCAGCCTTGGTGAGCACAAAATTATATAATTAGTGAGTAAATCATGAATCCATTTTCCAAACCATTTTTTGTCTTATCCTGAATCACTATGGTACACCTAATATTAAGTGTTTATATTCAGACTATTTTAGACTGGTTCGGGTCGTACCACTGCGGAGTAGCACAGTACCTGCGTGACTCCTCATAGACATAAACAGAAAGGAGTACCTCCGGCTAGGTGGCTACAACGTTCTTCCACAAGATGCATGTTGTCAAGTCCTCAGTTTCGAGAAAAGTCTGTTCACTCGGCGGCCATATTTGCAAAGCCTCCGGGCAGCTATTTCGGGCATCCAAGACCAAGTCCTATCTATTTGAATGGGGGAATCCTGAAATCTCAAAAAGTGCTTGGCGAACTCACAATTAAATAACATATTTCAAATCAGCAACAAAACCTGACATGAAATGTCCCATACATGTTGTTTCTTATGCTCAAAAAAAAAAAGCTTATTTTTCAGGCTAGACGAGCCAATGCGCATGTGCAGTCCTAAGCGCGAGTCTCGTGTTTCTACGGTAACCGGAGCTTCTAACGGCAGCTGCAGTGATGCAATGACTTTATCAATCAGCAATTGGCTCTTTTACTTAGAAGGCGGTATGTATTCCGCTATATTAAGTGTTGCAGTTTCTCCAAAGCCACTGGAAGGCAAGCCTGCAACCTTTAGCCAAAAAAGCGTAACGGCTAATGCTAACGCTCCGGCGGTACGCAGGGAAGGAATTTTAAACGGCGGGCACTGATGTCACTGCCATTACACAATAGGCTGAGAGGTGAGCACGTGATTAAGTTAGCCGTTACGCTTTCTCCAATGGTAAGAGATACAGACCCTTTCATCTCCCTATAATATACAATCTCTGGTTTTTCTCATTCATAAGTCTTTTAACCGCTAGAGCCCCAAAAAGTTACGGACTGTACTGCAGCTTTAAACAATGATCAATTTTCAAAGCTGATGCGGACTCTTCCCCGTGTGACAACTAGCCCCGGTCTCCCGTATTATATGAGCTAAAATGAACACGGCTCTCTCCGTGGGCACAGAAGCAAAGTTTAAGTAGGAAGTGTATTGTTTAAGGAGGAGATTGCATCTTCCTTCCTCCGCATAGTGATGATGCCATTTCTGATGAATCCCTTGAGCCCGTGGCCCTGGTGTTTGGGGTTAAATGTGAATAGACAGATGTGCCAGAGCCAGAACTGCTGCAGAGCTGTCTGTAAATCCAAGCCATCCTCTTCAATAATGCAGGAACCCACATGTGACGGGCACATGGCCATGCATAGAGTAGAGCATCCCTGCAGGGAGGAACACACTCCTGGGGATAACGGTAGACGAGCGCGTCTTTACTTCTTTTGAACGCTTCTAAACATCCCTCCCTTTTCATTGTGCCATTATTTAACAGGTCTTTATTTATACCAGCTATGCAGTAATGAATTTTTGATGATTGGTTTGAAGTCCGCTGTGGTTGAAAGATAAATTAGTAGAGAAGACCTGGGGAATTTGTGACATTTTTTGTACTTTTTTCTTCATAAACTGAGGCTTCTACAAAAATAACCACTAATTTATATATATATATATATATATATATATACAGTGGCAAGAAAAAGTATGTGAACCACTTGCAGAATCTGTGAAAATGTTAATAATTTTAACAAAATAAGGGAGATAATACAAAATGCATGTTATTTTTTATTTAGTACTGTCCTGAGTAAGATATTTTACATAAAAGATGTTTACATATAATCGACGACAAAAAAATAGCTGAATTTATTAAAATAAACCCCATTCATAAGTATGTGAACCATTGATTCTTAATACTGTGTGTGGTTACCTGGATGATCTACGACTGTTTTTTTGTTGTGTGATGGTTGTTCATGAGTCTCTTGTTTGTCCTGAGCAGTTAAACTGAGCTCTGTTCTTCAGAAAAAATCTCCAGGTCCTGCAGATTCTTCAGTTTTCCAGCATCTTTTGCATATTTTAACCCTTTACAGCAGTGACTGAATGATTTTGAGATCCATCTTTTCACACTGAGGACAATTGAGGGACTCAAACACAACTATTAAAAAAGGTTCAAACATTCACTGATGCTCCAGAAGAAAACATGATGCATTAATAGATGGGGGGTGAAAACATTTGGAATTTGAAGATCAAGGTAAATTGTATTTAATTTGTCTTCCGGGAAACATGAAAGTATTTTCTGTTGCTTCCGAAGGGCAGTACTAAATGAAAAAAAAAAAGATATTCAAGCGAAATAAGAAAAATTTGGACCTCTTCATCCTGTTCAAATGTTTTCACCCCCCGACTCTTAATGCGTCGTATTTCCTTCTGAAGCATCAGTGAATGTTTGAACCTTTTTTAATAGTTGTGTTTGAGTCCCTCAGTTGTCCTCAGTGTGAAAAGATGGATCTCAAAATCATTCAGTCACTGTTGTAAAGGGTTCAAATATGCAAAAGATGCTGGAAATCTGAAGAATCTGCAGGACATGGAGGATTTTTCTGAAGAACAGAGCTCAGTTTAACTGCTCAGAACAAACAAGGGACTCATGAACAACCATCACACAACAAAAAAACAGTCGTAGATAATCCAGGTAACCACACACAGTATTAAGAATCAACGGTTCACAAACTTTTAAACGGGGTCATTTTAATAAATTCAGCTATTTTTTTTTTTTTTTGTCTTATGGATTATATGTAAACATCTTTTATGTAAAATATCTTACTCATTACAGTACTAAATAAAAAATAACATGCATTTTGTATGATCTCTCTTATTTTGTTAAAATTTTGCACATTTTCACAGATTCTGCAAGTGGTTCACATACTTTTTCTTGCCACTGTATGTTCCAGCACTAACAATCAGGTACTAACAGGTACATTCTGGCATGATTTCTACCAGCAAGTGTAAGCACCTGTCATTTGTGTTCAACATTCAAGCAACAACCTAGTTTAAATTCAAAATCATCATAACTTTGGACAGTAGAATACAGTACAGTAAATAACTTTTTTTTTACCACATACTTTAAACTATTTTTTGTGATATAATTATGCCTTTCTTTTTTTTTTCCAGACATTATTGTTGACATTATTGACATAATTGTCATCCCCATTTATTTATCATCCATCTTGAGAGTTATTTTAATATGATGCTCTTCAAAATGCGTGGGCTCAAATATTTCCTTGTATTTTGTCGCCCTCTACTGTTTAATATGAAGACTACAATAAAAGAGTGCTTTAAATAATTGTCCCCGTAGTAATGCCTGAGATATTAAATTCAGAATATTATTTAATGTTATCATAAGAATATCTTTTACATTAAACCTATAATAAAATGAATTCTATCATATAATATAAATATAATGGATATTAGTGGACGCATTGTAAAAACAGTTCTGTCTCTTTAAGAAAGTCCATTCTGTCTTCTTGACGCTTGATTTAGACGTCAGAGCCGCTTTCTGCGCCACATGTGTTGAACGAGTAGTCGATTTATTTCTGGAATTTTCTCCAAAACTTCTTGACTCAAATCTTTATGGATGAAGACAATATTTTACATGAAACAGTGGTCACTCTTTCAAAGTAAGAATTACTTCAAATAAAAAGGTGTTTTTGAAAAGGTATTGATTTGTTGAGTACGTGAGCAGATATTACTACAGAGTTACATTAGATATTAGAGCTGGACGTTTCCGTTTTGATGAGATTTTACAAGATTTCTAATATCCTGCATTCTTTATTTCAGTCTGTAATAGTTGTCACATCTAGTTATGGCTCTCCTGGAGAAGAATGACGTTACAACAGACCTAGAAACACAAGCTATGGCCAGTGAAGAGGAGTTAAATGACCCTAAACCAGAGGAGGGGGAGAATGCAAACGGTGTCCAACATGCTGACCAGGAGATGAACTGTGAAGATGCCTATGATGATGATGATGGAGGTCTTGAATTGGAGACTTATGAAGAAGATGAGCTTGACAAACCAAAGACCAAGAAACTTATTCCGGGTATCGTGTATATAGGACACATCCCTCCGAGGCTGAGACCAAAACACATGCGGAATATGCTGAGTGTGTACGGAGAGATCGGCAGGATCTTCCTACAGCCTGAAGGTAAAGCGACATGATTGACATAAAGCTGGTCACTTGTCTTTTTACAAGTCATGCAGTAATAGACGTGTATATTGTCTTAGTACAGCTTTTACAGTTCAGCCCGTCTATGGCAATTTTTAAAGACCCCATGAATTAGTGTACTCCTGAAAGTAATAAATTAAATTATAAACCATTAAATCAAACTAAACTAACTTTTCACAGATTCACAGAATATTTTTCTTCTAGAGAAAAAAATAAATAAATTGAGCAACAAATCAGCATATTAAAGTGATTTCTTAAAAAGTTAAAACATTAGTATTGTGTTTAAAAATGAATATAAACTTGTTTTCTTTGCATTATTCGAGGTCTGAAAACATTATTTTAACATTTTTTAAAACGTTATTTTGACCAGTTGTCATTCTCTGCAAATAAATGCTCTAAATTACAATATTTTTATTTGAAATTTGGAAATTTGTAGAATAAATAAAAAATGTTAGTTTTACAGAAACAGATACGTATAAATAATACATTCAGAGAAACTGCAAATTTCGCAGTGGTCTCTTAATTTTGTATAAATATGTATACAGTGCACAGCATAAATGAGTACATCCCCTCTGAAACTTCTGAAAGTCAGCAATTACTCAATTACTTAGAAGACATGTTAGAGATATAATATTCCAGCAAGTCTGCTTAATCAATTACCAAAGAAGCATGTCAAAATTATTCAGGAAAATAAGATTTTCTTATCAAGGTGATAAAATGTTGTGTAGCAAAAATGAGTACACCCTCCTAAAAGGTACTAAATAAAACAAAGTAAAAAATTTCCGGTGTAAATTTAAGGCAATGTTTGATCAACAGATAAGTATGTTGAACCAAAACATTTAAAGAGAAGTAATTTCTTGACAATTAAAAGTGTTATATAGCCCACTGAATCATTCTCAGACTTTATGCTGACAACAGTGGAACCACTTGGGAGAGAACTGTCAGGAGACTTATTTCTTAGCACAAAAGAGGACAGTAGTACAAGAGGATTACCAAATCATTGTTTTAAGTGTGAAAATATAGCAACAGTAACAGAAATTCAAAAACAATGGACTTGTGACAAGGCCCCTTGAATAATCAGGCCTTCATTTTAAGCTTTCGTTTAGTGATGAGGGATTTTTTTGCTAGACAAAGAGCAGGAGAAATACCAAGCGAGTGTCTCAGAGCCAGCAAAAGCTATGAAAAGAGTGACTGTTTATCTCACAGAGTAAGATGCAGCCTGCAGAAATGACATGCATGGTTGTTGTTCTCACTGGAACTACATACTGTAGCCAAAGCACAATAAAAGTCAGTTAGCCATTTCCAAAGCCCATATTTACAAAATATAGATTATGGGAATCAATACTCTGGTCTCATGAGACCAAATCAATCATTTTGGATCTAACAGCATCCAAAATGTTATGGTGTTGCTAGAGGAGGAGTACAGTGAGAAGTGCCTGGTTCCCACAGTAAAGTTCAGTGGTAGTAAAGCTCTTATATAGGGATGTATGAGTGCTGAAGGTGTGAGGGAGTTGTGCTTTATCAATGCTGTCATGAATTCCCACACCACTGTGTAATTTAATACACAAACTTGAAACAGAAGATGTTACCCTTTCCTCATTCCCTGCATTGTTGGACATTTTTTCAACATGACAGTGAGGATATGCATTCTCCCAAGGTGAAAAACCTTCTGTGGACATGTATTGCACTCAATCTTAACACTCTTGAGCACCTGTGGGGGATTCTGTAGAGATGAGTTGAGCAACACTCTCCATTAAAGATCAGGGCATTTAAGGAGCTCATCATCCAGGAGTTAAACAAGACGGATGTGACAATTTGTCATGAACTTGTACACTCCGTGCCAAGAAGGGTCAGAGCAGTATATTCAAAATTATGGAGGGCATGCTAAGTACTAGAATATTATACATTTGTTGAATTAAATCTAGGGTGTACTAATTTCTGCAATCCTTAATTTAAACAAAATTGGCTAATTTACTAATTTATGGCTATTAATGACATATGTTTCATATATGTTTTTATTATGTATATATTTAATACATTTTAACTTTGCCATCTTTCCATTAATTGTATTAGTGATCATAAAGAAAATACATCTTTTGTATTTGTTCACATATATATATATATATATATATATATATATATATATATGTATATGTGTGTGTGTGTGTGTGTGTATATATTAGTGCTGTCAAACAATCGCATCCAAAATAAGTTTGTTATAATATATTTGTGCATAATATATTTGTGTGTACTGTGTATATTTATTATGTATATAAATACACACACATACATGTATTTATTTAAGAAATATTTACATGTATATTTATATATAATTTATATTATATAATTTTTTATTTTTTTTTAATAAATATATACATGCATGTGTGTATTTATATATACATAAATATATACAGTACACACATTATGTAAACACAAACTTTTATTTTGGATGCTATATATATATATATGTGTGTGTGTCAAAGTGCATGTTTTCATGTTTGACCAACATTCTCACTAAATATCTGACTTTCTTCTAGATCGTTGTGTAAAAATGAAGAAAAAGAAGGCAGGGAGCAGATCATCCAGTTTCACTGAGGGATGGGTGGAGTTCAGAGACAAGCGCATCGCTAAAAGAGTCGCAGCCAGTCTGCACAACACACCCATGGCCAACAGGAAGAGGAGCCGTTTCAGCGGTGACCTGTGGTCCATAAAGGTACATAATACAGATGCTACTTTTTTTTTTTTGTTTTAAAGAAATGAATACTTTTATTCAGAAAGGATGCTTTAAATTGATAAACTGATCAAAAGTGACAGTAAAGACATTTATAATGTTACTAAAGATTCCTATTTCAAATAAATGCTGTTCTTTTGAACTCTCTATTTTTCCAAAGAATCCTGAGAAAATATATCATGGTTCCCAGAAAAATATTAAGCAGCACTGATAATAATCTGAAATGTTTCTTGAGCAGCAAATCAGCATATTAGAATGTTTTCTGAAGGATCATGTGACACTGAAGACTGGAGTAATGATGCTGAAAATTCAGCTTTGAATCACAGGAATAAATTACATTTTAAAATATATTAACATAAAAAAAGCGATATTTTAAATTTTATTAATATTTCACAATATTACTGTTTTAATATATTTTTGATCAAATAAATGCAGCATAAGAGACTTCTTTCAAAAACACAAAAAAAGACCCAGACCTTTGAACAGTAGTATACTTCCCTTGCGCTGTTAATATGAAGCTGAATAGTTACTTTTTTCTTCTCTCTCTTTCATCAAGTATCTGCACAGGTTCCATTGGTGCCATCTCAGCGAGAGATTGGCTTATGAGCGGACTGTCTATCAACAGCGTATGCGGACAGAAATCTCCCAGGCGAAGAAGGAGACAAACTTCTACCTGGCTAGTGTGGAAAAGAGCCAGAATCTGGAGAAACTAAAGAAGAAGAAGGAGAAGAAGGGAGAGGTCATAGAGGAGAAGACGTGGGACTACAAACAGCGTCCTACAGAAGAAGAGATCCATCTGAAACGGTTTAAGAACAAAGGCATGTCCAAGAAGAACCTCCAGAAGGCACAAGAGAAGAGCAAAACCATCCAGGACAAAGCTCAATCGAACATTTCCCTCCTGGCCAAGATCTTCAGTAGTGGAAAGGCCCAGGATTGATGTGCTGAGAACATTAAGGTTACATTCAGGTTTTCGTGATACTACAGAGTGGTCTTGGTGATTACTTCAGATGCAGTTTTTTTTGTAATTGTTTGCATACTCAACATTGAGTCTTTGAACAGATGTTCTACTTGTACTGTGTTTTTTCTGTCATAGAACAGATGTAAACCTCTTGTAGATTGTTCTAATTAATAGTTTCATACTTTCAGAGTAAAAATGCTGCATAACTCACATAAGAACGCCCCACAGTTGTGAAAACAGTGCTCTATTTTCCCATGAAAAGAGGCTTAAAGTAGTGATGTGTCATTCATGAACGATGCGTTCAATTTGAACGAATCTTTAATATGACTCTGTAACATCGAGTTGTCTCATCGAGGGATTTGTTAATTTCGGGTTGACCGCGCATGCGCAACATCCTGTAGGTTCTGTACAGGAATTGATTAGTTCACCTCCCAAGTCTTCGGGTCTGAATCGTTCATTTTTGTCACATGATGTGACAGCCGTATTGGATGCAGAAATTAGTTAATTCCCAAACTTCCTTACAAACACAGGTAGTCATTTTTTTTAAACTCTTACAGTTATGCAATGCGTTTCTGGTCTCAAATTGTAGCTTTTTATTTCTTACAATTTATACATTTGTGAATTTCTGTCATAATGGTTATTTTCCATAACAATATGGTAATAAAGAGTTGGTTACTTTAAACTTTATCTTTATTACGGGGAAAAATCACTTTGATAAAGCAAAGATACCTACATATAATAACAATATACAGTTGTAATTGTTTGTTGTAAGATACTGAGCCGGAAAGCAGTCATGTGACAAAAGAATGAACGACTTAAACCCAAAAACTCTTACTAATCAATTCTCTTTCTGGTACAGACTGCATTATAGCCTATGGGGAAGACTGCAAAGCTTAAAGGTGCAGTATGTAATATTAACGGCTAGTTGTTGAAATGGGTACTGCAATCCAAATTCAAAATATTGGAGAGGGTTGTTTCTCCCGCCCCCTCTTCCTCAGATTATGCTTACATGGGTTGCCACATTGAGGACACGCAACAAGAACGAGCGCAGTTGACAATGGAAAGCAACAAGCCTTGCACTGTAAGTTGATCAGCTAATGTATACGTTTGCAATGTTTTTATTGCTGAGGATTTTTATTTCACGTAGAATCTGCGAACACTGACGCAGTTTGTTTGCTGGCTTCCATGGCTGCAGTACGCTGTGTTTTCTGGCAACCCGGGGTGTCAAAACACTATTGGGTAAATTGGCAGTGGGTGGAATGAAAACAAAAATTCCGACACGGAACGCACATTTCAAAGTAGAATAACCGGCTGTAACATTGTTTTTCGGAGAAACAAGTGTTTGAATTTAGCATGTTTCCTAAATCTCTGCAAACATCTTATGGTATTTTTATGGTTTAGTACAGTTTCCAAAATTTGATAAACTAATTCATTTAGTCATTTTAACATTGGGGCTCAAATAAAATATTAATATTAATAATATGGTCTTTAGATACAAATTGTCCTAAGTAATGAACCTCAACTTTTATTTTATTTTATTGTATTAATACAATCTCAATATGATAAAAAACAAGAATTTTTAAGAGCTTAATATATAGGTTGTACAAGATATCAGCAGGTTGAATTGTACAAGATATCAGCAGGTTGAATTGTACAATATCTTAAACCATAGCCTCAGCAGAAATAGTGCACACAGCATTACAATTTTGCAAGTGACTTTTGTTAAGGACAAAAAGATCAGTTTGTCGGGTCTTAGAAGTCATGGAATCACAAGACAGAAACATTGGTTATTTTAGAGGAATTGGCATGTGTCGCTTCTGTTTTACACAACCATTCATGTACGTCTGCGTGTAGAATCAGATCTTTCTTATCCTAAGAAGACCGATTTCTCCAAGCCATCTTCTACTTTGGTGTACTCCAGGTTTGACGGGTAGTATCGGCTCTCATAGCGTGGGTTGTTCCTCACATATTTCAAATATTCCGGGGCTCCGGGACAAATGACGTTGTCAGCCAACAGGACAGTGCCTTTTTTGAGTAGACCACAGTCCTAAAGTGTTATAAAATAAATACATTTGTAATTTTCCATATGTTAGAATAATCAAAATAAAGTTTCCAAAAGGGGTTTCTGCAGTGATGTCACAGGAGAACTATTTTTGGTTGCCTAAAGAAAGTGAACAGTTCTTCAAAGAACCATTTTCTTTGTGTTAAGAACATATTAATAATCTGAAGAACCTTTTTCCACTATAAAGAACCTTTTGTGCAGTGGAAAACTTCTATGGATGTTAACGAATCCATGGAATCATATGTGCTAATAAAGGACCTTTATTTTTAAGAGTGTAAACAGCGTAATTTTTGGGGCTCCTTACCTCAAGAAGTTTAGTATCTGGAACATAACGATCTTTCCAGTGGTCCAAAAACACAAAATCAAAAGATTTTATTCCAAATCGCTCCTTGATTTTGGGGATTAAGTCACCAGAGGCTCCCTCCACCAGAGTAACCTTTAAAAAAACAGAAAAACAAAAGCTAAGTTATACCTTCAAAATACATTTTTAGTCCTTTTAAATGTCACTGGTATCAACAAAATTATCACTTAGTTTGGCATTACAAAATGTTCTGTTTCCTGCATTCAATTCATACAAAACTGGCTTTTTAATAATAATAATAATAATAATACACTGTAAACCCGAATAAGTTGGGCTAACTCAAAAAATTTGAGGTAATCAGTTACATCAAATTTGAGTTATGATGTTCCCAATTTTAAGTAAGCAGAACTATCAAGTTTTGAGTTTGTAGTACTCATGCATGATAATTGCTCCTAACTTGAAGTACCGAACTCATACACTTTGATTGCAATTAACATAAAATATTTAGTTAATTAACTTTTTTATTTTGAGTTCTTTCAAATCAAATCAAATGAGTTAATTTACTTCACTAGAAACCCTAAAAAGAAAATTCAGAAAATGCCATCTTGCTAATTTGCTAACATGTTAACAATAGCATGGTATAACACTTACTTAATGAGTACAGCAACTTAAAACATGTAACTTACCTGCTCTCAAACCAAGCCACATGCGCTACTTGTCACCATGATGGTAACTCTCCAAAAACCCACATTTATAGAAACTCTTCTAAATTAGCATAACAAAACATTAATCACTACTAAATCTCCCTTACCATTAATCTTGCACAAAAAAACATTATATAACACTTAATTTTAGCATTTACTCTCCATTTCGAGTGCCATGGGCAAAGCATGCTGGGAAATAGAAATCCCAGCCCAGCTTCAATTAAACTTCGAACAACTCAAAACAATAAAACAGTTCAGTTTACTTAAAATATGTCAGTGCTGTGAACTCAAAAGAAAAAGAAAGTTCATACTCATAACAGTTAATTTAACTTAACTAATTTGTTCAATTTAAGTTTGTCCTACTCAAAACAATTAAGTATTTTGAGCGTTAGGGTTTACAGTGTAATAATAATAAATAAATAAATGTGGAAAAGGCCTACATATACAAAAATTTCCTAAAATACATTTCACTTTCTTCATCCACAATGCAATGTGCATGACTTGACCTTCCATGTCGTGTGACAAATGAACCAGAAATAATACCCATAATATCTCTTTCTTGACTTTATAGACAATTTTTTGCATAAACTGGGATTTTTGAGTAAAAATTAGATGATAAAAATACAACTGTTCATTGTTAGTTCATGTCAGCTCAGGTCCATTAAATAATATTAACAGAACTTTTGATTTTAATAATGTATTATAATAATTAAAATTAACATTACCTCATGCTTTTGAAGTATTTTCAACACTAATGTTAACAAATGGAACCTTATTGTAAGTTGTTACCGATAATGTGATGCCATGCTGAATCAAAATTGCAAACAGGTCATATGGCAACAATGTTGCATATTATAATTTCATACTTTATTGTTGTATTTTGCTGTTTATATACAGTACATACACGTATACCTACTATTTAGAAAATAGTAAGCAGTATACAGTATGCAACAAGCGGCACACTAATATTCAATTCCAAATACAGCCTATGCATAGCAGCTCTTTTTTCTCACCTTGTCCTGAAGGCCGGCGTAGGCGATGATCTGACGAGCAACGGCGGCAAAGGCTGGGTTGAATTCAATGGTAATGAGTTTGGAGTCGGGGGGCAGCAGTCGAGCGATACGAACGCTGGAGTATCCACAGTACGTGCCGAGCTCCAGAGCCGTGCTGGGGTTCACCTCCGTCAACACTGAATCCAGTATGAGCCCTTCAGAGAGACGCACAGAACTGAATTCAGAAAACGGACCTTGAGATTGCTAATGGAGTAGTCAAAATATCATTAGGGCCTTTCTGCCCCATTAGCAGCATTTATTCATCAGTGCCTGTTCAACATACTGATGATGTTCATTGTTTGGTGTCATACAGTGGCACTAAAAGTATTTGGAAAAAGATTCTTCACAATGTGAATATCACTGCATTAGATAACAAAATATCAATTCAAGCAGCATCAGATTGCATAAGCTTTTCTCAGAATTAAAACTAAACCTAAAACTTAGAACTAACTTTGGTGCTTCATTAAGTGTAAAAAAAAAAAAAAATGGTTCTCTTACATTGTTTTTGTCTGGTTTTCCAGTACAAATGTCTAAACATACTTACATTAAGTTAAATTTACTTGAGAAATGAAATGACTTACAAGATATAATGACAAGATAAATGAGTCTTTCCTTAAAACAAGATGGGATCTCATTTTTCCTTTGAATTAAGTTTTTTTTTTTTTTTTTTTTTACCCCACTTGCAGATATTTTTCTTGTTTTAATAATAAACCATGCAGGGTTATTACAGTTATCTAAAACTAAAACCATTAAAAAAGAAGAAGAAGAAGAAAAAAAAAAAAAATGTTTTCATTTCTTGAAATAAAATAGAGTAATCCTGGAGTAGCCAACTTGCCAAGGTAACATTTCTCATTTTCATTTGGTTTAACTTGATGTACTACTAAAAGTAACTAAAAATAACTAAAACTGAAATCTTACGTAATCTTTATAGAAATGTTAAAAAAAAAAAAACATAAAAATGACAAAACATACACACACACACACACAAAAACATTCAAAATATTAATAAAAAAAAACTATAATACACTGAGATGCTGGGTTAAAAATAACCCAAGTTGGGTTAAATATTTGACCCAACCTGCTGGGTAGTTTTATTTAACTCAACTATAATTACTATATTGCTTGCCTAAAATGAAGCCAAAATAGGTCAGAAATGAACATTTATTAATATGTTTTATAAATGAACATTTATTAATAAGTTTAAATAATAAACATTTATTAAATTGCTTATTAATAAATGTTCACCTTTTGATTATATGTTGCTTCTAGTAATTGTGTGTCTGATTTTTAATTTCCAATTTTGGATTCATTTTAAGCCAGCCATATAGTAATTTTTAATCAATAGTTGGGTTAAATAAAACTACCCAGCGGGTTGGTCAAACATTTTTAACCCAACCGCTGGGTTTGTTCATTTTTAACCAACTTTGTTTTTAACCCAGCATTTTTTAGAGTGTAGTATCTCAATACTAAAGTAACATTGCAATAATCTCACTTAATTTTGATACATTTTGATTATTTTGCTTCTCAAGTAAATGTATCTTGATATTTTTAGATATATGAACAAGAAAACAAGACAAAATACTAAATAAAAAAATCTGTTTTTGCTCATTGCCTTCAATCCCCCGGTGTTTTGGTGATCTTTAGTGAAATTATGAAGTCAATTCCCCTCAAATTCAAATTATGGACATGTTCCACTAATGTTTGACAACTGTCACCAATCAAAATATAGCAACTTTGTATATCGGGTAAGATAGATTTACAGCACATTCGGGAATCACATCTGAAATGAATCCGCCCTCAGTCCCATAATGCATCAGTGCACCAAACTGCTGCTGTTGATCATGTCAGATGCAATGGCTGCACACTGTGCACAGGCGTACATGCAACTAGTGTGTGTGTGCAGTCATGCAAAGAGCATATTGACCCAGTAGACAGGAGACTGCCATCACTTCTCATTCAGAACAGCCGGCTGTGAGCAGCCTTAAGGCCATTTACTCAAGAGCGGAGGAGAGCGAGATAATACAAGAAAAAAATATCAAGCAAATGGTGAGGAAATTAGAAAGGGCGCAGAGAAGGAGGTAAGGGATTAGAAAGCAGGCTGCTACCTTTATCATCGCCCACATTCATGGCCCATTCTTTGTGCCGGCAGTAGTAGTCGATGGCTGAGATGACGCTCTTAGGGTCTCCTTTTGTGGCGTTCTTCTGAACGGCTTTCAGCATGCGCTGTGGTCATATAAATCAGCAATGATCAACAGTGTTCTCGAGCAAAGCCAGAGAGTCCAAGTCCAAAATAAAGACACATGAATTACTCTGGCTTCAAAAGGTTATTTGAATCCATTTTATATGGTTTTATAATCATCATTCCTTTAAAAAAATTTACTGTCACAGTACCATGCTACAGATGTCAGAAGGTAATACTGTGGTATTTTAATACATGGTACTGAATGATCACCGTATTCACGTACCATGGTATTTATATAGTACTTCAAAGAATACCATAGCATTTACATGATGCATTAGATTCTTATTAATGCAATACATAATAAAAATAATTTGAAAACATTTTTTATTATTTAAATCATCATAAATTAAATCAAGCACATTGTTACCATAATGTATAAATACTTTACAATTTAAATAATTTATCATTATTTCTTTCATATTACTGTAAAAATGTATTTTTTGCATTATGATTAAAGTGAGATTTTTGAAAATGAAAAATGTTCTTATTTGTGATGAAAATAATGCTACAATGCAAAAAAAGACATCATGAACCTAAAATAGGCTTCATTTTCTTGTTTTTAATAATAAATTAATTAATTAAAAATAAAAATTAAAGATAAATACATGAAAAAAAATTGAATGCAAATAAGTTTATAATTTATATCTAATGAAAAATGTGATGAAATATGGCACAGTGCAAAAAAAAAAAAAAAAAAATTAAGAGACCCCCAAAACTAAATAAATAATATAATTTTTAATTTTTTAATAATAAATACATATTTAACATTTAATAAAACATAATATTTTTTAAATATTTGTTAAATTCACCAAAAACATACACTCTAAAAAATGCTGGGTTGTTTCAACCCAAATTTGGGTCAAATATGGACAAACCCAACCGTTGAAACAACCCAGCATTTTTTAAAGTGTAGTATTGCTATGTACAAGACAGTACTTCCATGATACATGCCCAAAAACATAGTTTTTCTATGGTAACATATCCAAAACATTTTTGTACTTTTTGTTACTTTTTTGTCAGCCTCTTTAAACATCGTAAAAAAAACAGCAGGTTGATCTCTGCATCCGCGAGTGATGTATGTATGAATGACAGCGAGGGTCACCTGAGGTCGTGATGATCCCGTCATGATGTTAAGGGCCCTCTCAAGGATTACATTGTGCCAGAGGAGTGCCAGCCAGCTGCAGTTCTGCACAGCTGCAGGGATGAGCCAGTGAAAGAGGACGTACAGGACAGCTGCTGAAACCACCGCCACTGCCAACAAACTCAACAGCATCCTGAGAGAGAGAGACCGAGGTTCACAAAGAGAATAAATGATTAAGGTCAGCAAAAAAATATAACATTAACAGCACCACGATTCACAAAGGATGAGACTTCAAAGCAATGTCAGAAAGGATTACACAAAAACAGACATGGCATCACAGTGTAAATCAGGGGACTGTGTTTAAAAAAACAGGTGAAGGTCAAAGGCTAAATTTACAAAGCCATGTCTTTGTGTTTTTAAATTTCACTGCTAAATCAAAAGTAAGAAATTATATTTTACTGAAAGAAAATAGAGCCTATAGTTGAGTATAATGGATGGCACAAGCTGATTGGCCTCTACTGATCCTGCAGCCAATGAGATTGCTTGCTCAACATTTAAAAAGTCCGTTTCAGAGTTCCTCTAAAACCCTCCACCTCCCCCAGATCCACCTGCCCAAATCTGCTACAGGATTTACGTAAGTCTGTCTATTTATGCAGCAGCAGCATATCTCTAATCAAAATTGATTTATGAAATGATTTAATATTTGTATTTATTAATGTTTATTTTGTTTTGTATTGATTTTCGAGAGAAATACATCAGGCCTTGTGAAGCTAATCTCAAAACTCACTGTGATTTCAACATTGACCTTCCTCCAACCTAAAGCAACAAAACCTTTGGACCTAAGTCACTGATTATCTTGTGTATTTATGACGTACATCCACACCTGTGTAAATACCCACAGCTCTAGCAGCAATATTATGATGCAAGATCACTTGATGTGCATGCCTACAACATCAACAGCCAACATTTAAGATAGTATAAGTAATCAGTAACATTCAGATTGGCCACATAAAAAAATGACATGCATGAAATAAAAGACAGGGCAGAGTTAAAAAAACGTTTGACTTTCAGTGGTGTGGAATGCCAAACTCTCCAATCCCCTCTCCTGTTTCAATCCAGTGCTCCTAGAAAACAGTGAAAGCTCCTTTGTCTTTGCTGCAGATTTGGCCACAAGCATGGGGAAGGAAATGATTTAACACAGCTTCGCCCCCACAGCTGATTTACCACTAACATGAACAGAATATTATGATTATGGTGTGAGGTTGTTTTTCAGGGGTTGGGCTTGGCCCCTTAGTTCCAGTGAAAGGAACTCTTAAAGGGATAGTTCACCCAAAAATGATTTTTTTTTTATTTTGTTTTTTTCAGGATTCTTTGATGAATAGAAAGTTAAATAGAACAGTATTTATTTTAAATATAAATACTCTGTAACATTATACTGTAATTTTTGATCAATTTAATGCATGCTGGCTGAATAAATTTTTTTTTTTTTTTTTTTAAAGTAGTACTGACCCCAAACTTTTGAATGGTAGTATATGATGTAACACTGAGAAATGTCAACTCAAGAACCCTACAGCCAAAAAAATGAATCTTAAAGGATGAGTCCACCCAAAATACAAATTCGTCATCATTTACCCTTGTCATTCCAAAACCTGTATGTGAATTTATTTCTTTTCTAAAACATAAAATATGCTGAAGAACAGGGTCTAAACAACATTGGACCCCACCGACTTTCATTGTACAGACACATTTTTTAAAATGTCTTCTTTGTGCTCCACAGAAAGAAAGAAAGTTACACAGGTTTAGAACGACATGAGGTGTGGATAAACACTTGACAGACTTTTTATTTTTGGATGAACTATCCCTTTATAAAACCTCAAGAGTACAGAGAAGTATATGCAATACACCGCCACGTGTAAAGGAGATATTACACTGCTGACATTGATCCTAATACATTCCTATTAATAAAGCTCAGAAGAATAAGGACTTCAGCTCCGGCTTTCTCTGCAGATACAATGAGTCGCTCATAAAGATCTCCAAGCACGATCCACTGGAGGCACATAGTGACACGCAGCAGTGACAGTAGGAGCCTGTGCGCTGTCAGAGCGTGCTTTAATTAAAGATGGTATCACCGCGCAGACCTGCAGCTGAAAATACAAACCATAAAAGAACCAGACAGACTGAAAGACAGAAGTGCGGCTAGTTTTACAGCCTCCTCCACACGTGCTAATAGAGTAGGTGTTATTGACCGCGTGGCCTGCCAGAGACTTTAAGCAAGATTCTGATTACTAGGCCACATGAATATTTAAGTCTTCCGTTTAATTATAGATTGCAGACAGAATTTAGTAAGCTGAAGTGTGCTGTTAACACGAAGGCACCGTATTAACACGTTTGCATGCTGTGTGCGGGATGTGTCAAGATTTCAATCACCATCTTGCTTAGGAATAAATATTGAAGTGTGAATAATATTGGTTGAGCTGGATCATGCATAAAGTTACATAAACACGACGTGTCACGGCAAGAAATGATTCTCACATAATACATAACTCACATATTTACAGCAGCAAAGAACAATCTGTTGCAATATTGTGCCAAACAACATTTCCATAATCTTACTTCCTTTTGTAGCTGTCTTCACATACACACAGAGAGAGAGATGAGCTTCCCTTTCCCTCCGATGCCTTTATGCCTTTCTCTGACAAAGTCTTTTTCGCTGGCCTCTCTCTCTCTCTCTCTTCCTCTCTCCCCTCCCACTTCTGTTTGCTCTTTCTAACCTGTTATGCTGGTCTGCGTTGCGTATGTGTTGAAAGAGTTATACAGCCATTGGTCACGCTAGAGAAAGAGAGAGAGATACACACTGATGCATGCACACACACGCATGTAACACTCAGACTAAATACTCAGACACGCAGTTACACACGGTAGGAGAAGGATCTGAGCCTCGGCCAACCGGGCTGAGTTTTTAATCCTCTTTTAGCCAATCATGCTCTAATCTTCTCGCGCTTTCTTTCTGCCTCCCTCTCCTTCGTTTTCCACATCTTTGTTTTCCTACCCTCCCCTTTCACACACTGACACATGGATAATGATGACAAAAGAGGGCCTCAGCATCACCATTTTCCATATGGGATTATAAAAGGGAGTGTGCATGATTATAAAGCCTGACACATCTTATGCAAAAACACATAACCAGTTAATTCAGTGCAATAATAAATAAATATATATCTTCTGAATACATATATATATATACAGTATGTATGGTCAGAAATGAGGTAACGATGGCCTCTCTCTCTCTCTCTCTCTCTCTCTCTATATATATATATATAATATTTTGATACCATTACAATTATCAGCTGATACCGGAGACTTTTTTGTGTGTGTGTCATTTATTGATATTGACTGATACTAGATATTTAATTGTGCATGCTCATTTCCACCATTATTACCTTTACCATCATCTAACACTCACTTAAACTTAAATTTAATACCACTGTTAAATGCAATCTTTTGCAAGTCTCAAAATGAATATCCATTTTTTATACCATACAAAATAATACTGTGATATCCACATTCATTACTTAGACTATACTGTCAAACCAAAAATGATTCAGACATTTTTGATATTTTTGATATATTTTTACTAGTGGGTGCAGGACACCATAGTTCATTTATGTAAGTGAGGATAGCAAAATAAAGTAAACTGTGACATATTATACCCAAAAATTCTTCACACAGTGGACTACCAGTAAAATGGATAAAAATTTAGAACCAAAAATGTTTAGCCTGACCATGTTTTGCTTAAGTGTTATCTGACATAATTAAGATTAATTTTTTCTGACACAGTTGAACTCTGAGATCTTGTCATATTTTATTACCGTTTTTTTAAACTATAGTGAATAAACTGTATTAATGAATAATTAATTAAATGTTCAAGGTGTCTGAATAAATTTTGGTTTGACTGTATATACACCATCAAAAACAATCCCCAAAAAATTTACAGTAAAAAAAAAAAAGTCAGCTGTGGTTGCCAGAACTTTACCGTAAAAAATACGGTAACAACATTTTAGGTTTTACGTGACAGCACTTAGTTTACTGTCTATTTTAGAGTTCAAAACTGTATAATTTAAAGGTTTATATTATAAAAATTACAGTTCATAACTGTTTATTTTACACACTGTACACACATTCCGTTAAATTTACGGTAAAAAACCCGGCAGCTGTGGTTTCCAGAAATTTACCGTAAAAAATACGGTAGCAACATTTTAGGTTTTACAAAATGAAATTTTAAAAATGCAATAAACATCATTTTTAATAATATTAGATGTAACATAAAACCCTAATGTACATAACTGATTAGAAAAAACTTAGAAGAAACAGTTATTTCAACGAAAATACATAATGTGTCACACAGGGAATTGTGGGAATGTATTGTACGTTTTTTCAATGTAAATTATACAATGACTATATTTTTCACTTCCAAAAACTGTAAATTTAATGGTATTTTACTGTAAAATTAATTTAAATGTACGGTTAGATCACTGAATATAGTATGGAAACTTTCTTTTACCGTTAAAATCACGATAATTTTTTACAGTATATATATATATATATACACACACATAATAGAGTGTGTAGCACTAATAGAGTGTGTGTATAACAGATCTTATAATAGAGAGATATAAAATATATATAGAGATAACATTATATATATTTATTATCCTTTCAATTCATTATCTATCTATCTATCTATCTATTACATGAACACACACACAGGTTTATGTTACAAAATAATATTTTGATGCCATTAACTATCAGCCTAAATTGTCTACTTTTTTAATTGATATTGACTAATATTGAGATCTAATTGTGTATGGATCTACCAGATGATTAGAGATTGAAATTAGCATTTAAAACCATTTTGTCAAATGTGAAACATTAGAAGCACAATGCTTTAAACCCACATAAAAATCACGTCAACATTCATATGAGAAATTCATGTTAAGTTTCTATCTGCATGGTAAAACCAGAGAATCATACAAACATGGGCTCTACATCAGGATACAGAGAGAAAGAGAAGGAGAAAGAAGGAGAGAGAGAGAGAGAGAGAGAGAGGTTACAGATCCAATGTATTCTCCTTACATGTCATTCCCAATCTAAATCATCCACACACACAAACAGTTTGTGCATCACATACACAGGTACATCAGAGCTCCGGCGTTCTGTTGTTCTGTGTTGTGGTTCTCTGAACCTCTAATGCTGCATAATGGTGTCGCTCGCAACATGTTAAGCACTTGAAATGTGACTGCGCTAATGAATGCAGCACATTAAAGCATGCATCAATGGGTTTGCCTTTTAGGTTTACCATCACTTAACTCTTCTTATCTGCATTATTGTTCACCAGCATAAATGAGACCTTAATAACATCCTTATTTCTAATTAAAGCGCAATCATACGTGGTCATCTTCAAGTAATAATAAACATGACATAGTGCTGAAGTCACCTGACCTGTCTGAACAGTGGCTACTGGTGGCCAAAGGAGGCATTTTCAAAAGTGCTCTCTTACAGTACTCAAGACAAGGTCAAACATACATGTGTGCCCTTGCCGATGGCTAGTGTTACACATCATTAAGGGCACCTGAGCATGGCTGTTGAAAAACAACACGCTTTGTACTGCTTTTTTTTCCCAAATGCATGGATACTTGTAATAAAAAGTATAAACTTACAGTATATAGGCTAAAAATCAACTGCTTATTTATTGTGTGTCTTTATACTTGACATTTTCATGTAATCGTGATAGTTGCTGGCCTGGTGACATGGTTCAGCTACTGCGCCCACATACAGTGCTTTTAAATTTGAGATCAAGTAATGGTGTGCACAAAATACTAACCTCTGGATAATTCCTTGCATTCAATTTCGTCCCTGGTGAAGCAAAAATGTTGGAAACTATCAAAAGAACAAAAGAAATGTTCATTTGCACCCAAGGCACACTGGCACAACCCCCATACAGTGGGTTTCCAGGACTGAAGTAACTGCTGGGGGCTCTGAGGCATGCCAGAGTGGTGACTCACTGTGGGGCTCCACTGCTCTGCGTCACACACACACACACACACACACACACACACACACACACACACACACACACAGAGAGACGGACAGAGAGAGAGAGAGAGAGACACTTAGGTTTCCCCCAGCTCTCCTAACCCATCTTGTTTAATTATCATATAAATCAATGCTGTCATTGCAGTTATGAGTCAGGCTAGATATTCAAAACAAAATGCTCTAATAAGGTTACAGTAGTTATATGACTTTTTTTTGTTTTTTTTTTACATTGTAGGATACACTGAAATGTGGATTGCATTATTTAAAATAATTTTAAGTAAATAATTTTTTTTTTTTTTTTTTTTTTTTACAACACATATATAATATAAATTTATTAAAATGGGAGGACCAATGTAGGCTGGATTTTGGGATATTTTTTTTATTTGAAATAATATATAAATAAATATTTAAAATGTCTGAATCCCATGCCTGATTACAAATCATTATGATAATATAATGATATATAATGTTAACATATATATATATATATATATATATACTGTACACACACACACACACACACACACACACACACACACAAATATATATACAAATATTATAGATAGATAGATAGATAGATAGATAGATAGATAGATACATACATACATACATACAGACTGTTTAAATTCCAGTATACAATCCATATAATAACTCATGATCTTAAGCTATGGTGGAACAACATAACATTTAGAAGCCTTTTAAAACTGATAAAAACTGATCCTATTATAAACAACTGCAATTTAACGTAATTTCGTAAACAAATAATATGTCAAAAATGTAACAGCTCAGCATGACACAGTGGCTCACAGCATTCTGCATTAGACGCTGCACTCCCACTGCCTCTCCCCTGCGCATTCCGCCTGAATGGTACAGTCTGACTTGCCTGAATGGAATTTGGAACAGCCCATTATGAGCCAGTTTAATTTATTAGGGGTGAGCGCTTGCACTTCATATTCAAATTTCATGACTGCAGGGACGCATAATTAACAAAACCAATCTAATCAAGAATGCATTATAGTAAAGTTGAGATATAACATAAAACTCATTAATTACATAAGAATTAGCTCAACGACATAATTATATGTATCCAATGAGTCCTTGTGGTGGTGGAGTGAATGACTCCTGAATCTATTCGCAGCTGCTCTGTCGCTTCCATGATCCACTCCAGTCCGGATTTGGCAAGGAAAGGAACAGCTGCTGTAACGTTTTAGCAAAAAAGGAGCAGTAGTGAGACATGCGGGGTATAGATGAGTCTCTCCAGCAGCATTGGAGACCGGACGAGCAGCAGCAGCAGCACTAGATGATCATGGCCGAGGACTATTGGGAGCGCGCGGCGGCTTTGGGATATTATTACTGCTGTTAAGATTACACGAGCAACACGCACTCACTAACACAAGCGCACACGGATCTCAACCCCACGGGTAAGAAAACCTCCCCTGTCCACTCTGATATTTCATCTTAAAGTGGAAAAAGCATCATAACGTGACAGAAAAAGTAGATTTAGGCCGTTTTTGTGGGAGTTTATTCGAGCCGGACTCAATGTGTGTGATATCCTGCTTGGGTCGGTTGGGCTGTCTGAATGAAAACTGATTGTTTTATGATACATGCGAATGGACAACCGAAAAACTAGAATGAAAGAATAATAAAAAAAAGGAATCATTCCCGCATTCCTGTACAATGGCCGTTTCGTGCTGGTCTTTAAAGCCAGCTAACTAGCTAACCTGGCTAGCGTGTTTATGTGTGTTTTACTGTGGATTAGTCAGCAGTCTGGCTGCAATCAATGTTTAATTTCATTATTTTTTACTTATTTATATCTTGCCTGAATAATTGTCATGTTTGCTCCTCTAATAATGTCATCTGAATTACCTCAGATGCTGAAACAGAATGTATTTATTAAAGGTGTATGTTCATTTTAAGCAGTTTTGTTTAACATATTCATATTATAAAAGATATTATTTCATGAAATGGCTTTAAGAGAGAGGAAACATTATCTGTGACGTATTTTACGGTGGCAAAATATCTTGTGATGACAGCATAACGTCACTCATTCAAAACATGATGTGGTGTTATATAAGTCTACGTCATTGTTGTGAATATGTAGTATTGAATTCATGTTGTTATCCTGAGGTAAAGCTGCATTTCTAGCATAAAAAGGCCATAATGATCATTGATTTCCCAGCTGGTGAAACCACTTTTGGTGCAAGTTTAACTGATGGAATGGGGAAGGAGGAAGAGTGATGCAGTCTGACTCCATCAAAACATTGTGTAAGATACAGTAACGAGAAGTCACAGTTAAAGACTCAAATCTGGTCAGATGGAGGCGAATGTTTGACAGTTTGCCGGTCTGATTCAGAATGGCTTGTTGGAGGCGTGGGTGCATGTTGAGTGGGTTGGGTTGTAAAGTATTATCATAAGGTTGTGACAGATAGTTTAGGAGTCTTTAAGTTTGCTTTTCTCCACTAAAAAGCCTTACACGCATAATTTTGATGGTTTTCATCAACCCACATTTAGGCTAAGTATTGGTTTCCATTCATAGCTTATTTAAAAGAATTAGGGAAAGCACTTGACCTTTGACTTCCGTGTTGAGGGTAATTGACTTAGAAGCAAGACTAGAATAATTCCAAAGGAACGTGTATTGCTAGCAGAAATCGTCTGTAGTCATATTTAAGGGTATTTTTTTGTAATATACAAGGGATATATTGACTAAAATCTGTTCATGATAAACAGAAGTGGTACTTCATCTTTGTTTTAGTGCAACAAATTTACCAACAGCTTTTTCAGAGTAGGCCTATATTGGTTTAGTGAATTTAAAGTGAATATTTAGTAGAACAAGTGCTTGTTTCTTTTTAGCACTTCTGTGTATTTTCTGTTATGTAATCAGCATTATTTTGACCTGCTCTCTAGGTCTCAGTATCCGCGGATTGGTCAAGCATTGGCTTATTTTGGCTACATGATCTTGTTTTTGGTATTGTAGGCTGTTTCTCTTAAAGATATATTCCCAAAATACCTTCTTACCATTTACCATACAATTTTCCTACAACATTTCTGGTGTCGTCCCTGACTTTAGAATTGTACGTGGCATGTTGTTGACAACAAACTATTCCTCTGAGTAAGTGAATAATAATAAAAGACATTATTTGTGTAGTATTTTTCATACAAGGAATGTTTTTTTTTTTTTTTTGTATTGTAGGCCAAAATCATTTTGAGCTGCATTACAATAAGCAACAAGTACAAGTAAAAAAAATACCATAAATAATTAAAAGCTAAAATAAGAGGATCCCTTTTTAGCTTTCTTTCAGAAATATTTAGCCAGCTGGCTTCCTTAATATCTATTGGTAGTGTGTTCCATAGCTTTGGGCATAATTGGCAAGTAACTGATTTTCTTTTGACTGTTGCAAGAGTACTTCATTATTGCAGTATTTGAGAATGTGAGAGCCTATAATTCCTCAATGAATAGAAAGTAACCTACATGAGCAGGCTGATTTTTCCAATCCTGGCATGTGTCACCAGCATAATAACATTGATGAAGTGCTGCACTGTACAAACACCTTCTTCCGCTTTTCTTCCACCATGGAGAAATGACAGCAACACAAACACATTTGCGCTCAGAGGCTGGTTGATGTAGTGCTGTCTGAACCTGGTGTTCCAGAATCAGTCTCTATGAAGGTCACCCCCGTCGGGGTGTCACCTTGTGTTTGGATGCATGTCAGTCTAGTTGGAGAGGGATGTTGGAGGCCTGTGGCCAGCATGGACCGGTGCTTTGTTTAACTCTCTTGCATATCATCATATGGGAATTTAAAGGGGACCTATTAATGCCCCTTTTACGAGATGTAATATAAGTAAGTCTCTGGTGTCCCCAGAATGTGTCTGTGAAGTTTCAGCTGAAAATACCCCACAGATCATTTATTAGGCTATAGCTTGTCAAATTTTACCCCTATTTGGTTATGAGCAAAAACACGCCGTTTTGTGTGTGTCCCTTTTAAATGCAAATGAGCTGCTGTTCCCAGGTCGCTTTCCAGAAGAGGGCAGAGCTTTAACAGCTCACGCTTCAGTTGCTCAACAACAAAGCTGGAGAATCTCACGCAGCCAAAATGAGGATTGTCAGTAACGGTGTTCAGCCTTACCATTGTTCAAACCGGAGTCGGACACTGATGGAGAGAATCAGGAAGAAGTTACAACTTTTGTATATAAATGTATGTAGTTGCTGTGGAGTTGATTTAATTCATCAACTAGCATGTGCCGTCATGTTAATCTTTTGTGCAGATCCAGCATTGAAATGACGGCAATGCAACAACACTCTACTACAACAACTCTTCCTCTTCTCTAAAGCAGCCCAACATGGCCTCACCCCCTTTGTGATGTGTTCTTGGGGGCGGGGTTTATGTAAACTTTGGGGTTTGTGATGTCACCAACCCAGGAAGAAGTTTGTTGTAGTCCCAACTAGCTGTTTGTGTAGTCTTTAATAAGTGATTTCTGTAAAAGAAAATATCTCCCTTTGCATTGAACTTTGAGCGTTGTAACTTTGCAGATGATGTTTATGCTCTAACAGCAGACTTTAGTGAAATCATAACCAAGGACCTCTTTAAGATGACCCCTTTAAGGAAACAGACCACTTTTTGCCACTTGGCTGAGCAGGTTTGTAAACTCATCCACATGGGCGAAGACCAAGCTGTCACTGTCAGTCGTCCGAACCCCATGAAGCATTTATTGACCTATGGAGTGGATAAATGAGCCTCAGCCTGCGCCGTATTGATGCAGGTCAGTTAAAGAAACATTGCGGCTCTGAAACCAAACCCTGCCAGTCTGTTTGCAGGACAGTTGAGATGCGGTTAGTCTTGTGTTAGTTAGCAGGGGCCCACAGAATGCTGTCCTGCATGCTGTTTTGATGGTCGACTGCTGCGGGCAGTAATGAAAAGCGGTAGAAAGAGTCTTAAAGAGTCATCAACCCTGATTAAGCAGCACTAAGACGTTGCTGAGAGCTGAAAACGGCCCTTAACCCAGTGTAGACCACTGCTGCTCTCCTCTGGGGCTGCAATCACTCACCAGGTCATGAATGAAGCCAGTGTGGAGTGAAAAATGGGTGGAGGGTAAACAGCTTAAGCTTACGTATATATAATTGTGTCTTGTTTGTCTTTGATTACCGAAATGATTGGAGACTAGATTTATCTTGGCATAGGAGCAGCTCATATAACACACTGCTTTGTCAGCCATTCAGCCACATAGCACACGACCATGGTTTTCTTTTCCGGTTGAATGTGACTGATTGTTATTTTAAAATGCAAAACATGATAAATTTTACACAGTGTCCTTTACCAGTCAAAGTTCCTCTTCAGAGCACTTTGCTTTACTATAAACAAGAGCGAAGGTTTGTGGATCGCCCTGTATTTCCTGTTGATTGTCTGATTCAGAAGGTCTGATTTTAGGCTGGTTGGTTTATCCTAGTTTATGGGTAGGATAAATCAAAGAGGCTTTAAATGCCTTGTAGTGCCTTGATTGCCATTGGCTCTGTTCCAATTTATTTGCTCTTCTTTTTTATGTTTCTCCTGAACATTTGTATTTTTTGGCATCTTGGATTTCAGACGTGTGTTTCCGTGATTCCCCCTCAGGGAAGAAAGGAAACACCACTCTCACTATTTCAAGTATTTCAACTATTCGTAGTGTTTTTGGTGTTAACCTTCCAATGGTTTGCCTTGGAGTGGCTAAAAACCCTTTGGTCTTTTCACTATGTGCCACCACATGCTTTAGATTGAGATGACGTGACTATGTTAAAAAAATTGGTAAAGGTTTTCCTTTGTCATCACTTGAATGATTCCAAACCTTGTGCATTCTGCTTAATGTGCTTTTAAACCCCTCAACTTGGATTTTACATATTTTTATCACCTTTAAATACTGCTATGATGTGTATTTTCTAGTCATAAATGCCTCTTTGATTAAGGGTGTGTTCACACAGTTCAGTTCTTTTGGTTCTTTTGGTCCGGACCAAAAAAGAAAATGACGTATTTAGTCCTGGTTTGGTTGGCATTCACACTGTCATTTTTAACACCAAACCTGAAGACAGAAAAAATGCTTTAATGACTTACATTTTGCGAAGGAACTTGCCGAACATCCAAAACAATGCTGTGTGTTGGGATAAATGTGCTCGCATGGATGTATGTACATGTCGTATTTTTACCAGCTGAATAAATGTGTAAAAAGGAGTTAAAACAGCACCAGGAATTTCTCCGTCACACACAAACGAAGATGTGCTGCAAGTAGTTTTGTCACGATACTGGAATTTCCAACTTCGATACGATACCTTGAAAAATATCGATATTCAATACCATTTTCGATTCCATGGGGAAAACTGCCATACTGTCATACAGATAATTTTTTATCTCACAAATTTTTGATAATTTGGGTTATCTTGTAATAGCTTACACACAGCACAAGGAGGCATTGTTTAAATGATTGAACTACATTTACAAAAAAAAAAGACAAGTAAATAAAAATTAAGAACAAGAATCAGTAATAAAATAAGAACAAATAAACAAATTGCAAACAATAGCACAAATAGTAAATAAATACAATAGAATAAAAAGACAAATTAAATAAACATGGTTTTAAGTTTTTCAGGTTGGCCTAACAGTAGGATTCAGATAAGAAATAATACAGAAATGAAAGTAATCAAATGTAAAATAACAGTGAATAATTTTCAGTGTAAAAATGAAATACAGAATAATGCTTACAATTAAAGTTACAAAAGTTTTTCAGTCAAGAGCAGCGAGTGATTTTTCTTTGTCTTTTGTTCTTTGATTAACATGACAGACAGCAGCAGGTTTATTAGGCTGCTGTCACTTTAAGACCTTATGCACGGATCCAATATACATGTGTATTCTCTCAACTATTTATGCTCCAAAACTGACTGTATTTACCTGAATACTCAGCAAGACAGGCATTTTGACATAATTTTGTATTTGACCGTTTAATCACGAAAAGCCACAATTTGGTTCTTGCAAACTGTTTGAGTGGCTTTATGAGAGCGCCACTTTTATAGATCAGTGGTGCATGTGCTAGCGCGAAACCTGCGCAAATGACTAAAATTATGCGGAATACAAACACTATTCAACTGGAGACAACGAGACGAGTGTCAGTGCGTTTCCACTGGCGCGAAGCGAGCAGAGCAGAGCAAGCGTTTTTAGTTCATTCCCATGGAAGTTGAGCTTCACGCTCACTCCATAGGGATGAATTAAACTCTTGCTCTGCTCCGCGCCAGTGGACCCGGAGGAGGCGGGTGCGTGTCAGTTCGCCATCGAAGAGAAGAGAGAGTGAGAACGCGCAGCTGGTATCGGTGTATCGATATTGCAGAAAAGGAGTATTGGAACCGATTCAGATATTTCAGTATCGATATTATCGATTTATTGATATTTTGGCAACACTAGCTGCAAGCATACAGCATTTCCAATGCCTGTACCAGACTGTAATGGGCAACGTAGCTCCTATGAAGAGAAGAACCAGGTATGCTTAAGGATTCTGTCCTTTTTAGGGTCATATCAGGTGACATCACATCCTGTTTTTTGTTTGTTTAGATGTCTTTGGTGTGTTGCATTCATATTTCAGTTGAACCACACCAGAGTTTGTTTGGAAGCAGACCGAGATCCACCTTTTCAGCGGTCTCGATCCGCTTGTTTGGTGCGAACCAGACTTTGGATTGCAGCGTTCACACTTATTCAAATGAACAGAGCAATCGCACCAGAGTTTGTTTTAATCAAACCGAAACTACTGAGACTCATTGCACTCTTACTTTTGAGTGGTTTGTTAACATGATCATATCTCACAGATGTTCAAGAAATATTTCTAAAGAACATGTGGCCTGTGTTTAGCATGTTAAATCTCTTTTAGTGTGGACAACGATATCTATCTGCACAGGAAGCAAGTGTTTTGAAATCCTGTGCCTGAGTAGAATTCCGTCCTCAGGCAACTTGTTAGTGGGTCGCATTAAGTCCAAGGACCCAAAGCTTGGATTTGCAGTTGAAATTGTTGCTCATCTTTGTGCCAAAGCATGTGATTTGTCTAAAAAGGAAAGGCAAAACCTTCTGGTATTTTGGCTGTTCCTAAAGAGAAGCCCCTGTGTTCCCCACAAGCACTGAGGATTAGTTTGCTTTCTCTTCAAGTCTGTGTTTAATAGAAAACTACCTTAAAATATATATATATATATATATATAATACTGTATGCAGCATACTGTTGTTGTTGTTTAAAATAATTGCTGTACATTTAGGGACAGCCAAAACTCAAATACTACAGAACTAATGTACACTGGTAGCTTCTTAGCCTGTTAGCATACTACCATAATAGCTTGGGATGCCCTAACTGATTAGCCTGCTATCTTAAAATACCCTTAAGCCTAGCAGACGTTACTAAAGTACCAGTGTTTATTTGTGCTACGTATTATTTGTATCTAAGATTACTGCAAAAGCATATCCGGAAATGCTTTTTTAATTACACAGTATGAGCCGAGAAGGAGATCTTAATGGTTAATATCACTATGGAAGGTCAAGTTGAGTGCTTTGCATTGTGGTCTCAAACTCGGTGTGCTCTGCTTGTGTGTACTGCACATTGTAGTAGGTCATCTGAGTGTTTTGTGCATATTGCGAAAAAGTAATATGCTATTGTGAACATACCCATAGTCTCTGAATTTCACTGAACTGAGATGAATGTTTATGCTGCTCAAGTCTGTTCTGTGATCATTAACATGTGTTTAGTGCTTTCTCCCTGCTCAGACTCTATTAGAGTGTTTTAATAGAACTGTTTGTGCAATTATTAGTCTGTTTGCACCTCTCTGAGAGTCTCCCAGTTGGATTCCTTGCATTTCCGGCCTAAATACACTTGAATCCGCAACGTCTGCAATCCTTGCAAGCCCTTGATTTATAAATGAAAACAGTCACACTTAGAATGATGAGTGTGAAAACACTGTTGTTAATCATTACTTATGTGTGCAATTACAGTTTACTGTGTGGTTTGTTTATTTTAGGTGCAATCTCTCGCCGAGAACCTCTTCCAGTTACTGTCTCTCACTTTGTTGTCCACTCCATAGAGCGCCATCCGCTCAAATAACGTTCAGTGCTTCAGTGTCCTCTGAATCACCTCTCTGCTCCACATTTGTCTTACCATGGTTAACCCATAATTTTAAGCTAATGTTTATCCCAGAATATGTTAAAGCAGTTCTTAAGAGAATGGCGTCCTTGAAAATGCATGACTTTGCTCTGTCTGGTAATCACGGAAGATATCAGATGAATCAGGAAGCAGTGTGTAACGTCCTGCCTGTGCATTTGTGTGTCTCCGACAGGGCGGTTGAACAGTGGCAGCCCCTCCACCCCCCTCATCTCGGCCCCCCTTACCCCCACTGATGGACCGCATGAGGAAGATCAAACGGCAGCTGTCCCTGACGCTGCGAGGGGGTAACAGCGGGGACAAGACCATGAGCGAGACCATCAGCTCTCAGGACACAGGAGCGCACAGCGATTCCGGTACGGTAACGTTCACTTTCTTGAAATATGACGTGGAAGCCACACTTGATCTCTAGTGCAGAAGTCGACATATAATGGTTTGCTGAATGGATGGCGTTACATTTAAACAGTAAAGCATAGAAAAGTGCCCATTATGGCTGCGTGATTTAAAAAAAAATCTAATTGTGATTGATTTTTATTTATTTATTTTTTTTTTCCCTGGTAAAATATTGCCATTTAAACTAAATTCCAGGTTTGCAAAATTGAGAGTATATATCAATATGGCTATAAAATAATAATAATAATAATAATAATAATAATAATAATAATAATAATAATTATAACTATTATTTTTACTATCTTTACTTTTATTGTTATTGTTAAATAAAAAACATAGAAATGACTAAATAAAAAAAAGTGATATTACTATTCTCATTATTCAATGTAAAATAAAAAAGTATTTAAGAAAAATAGTATAATAATAATTTTATTTGACATTACTGTAAAATTACAATACTAATAATAATGTCTGTCTTCAGTCTTTACTCTGAAAAATATAGTGCCTGTATTTTTTTAATTAAATCCCAGGCTTTGCAATTTGATAATCACTCTAAGCCATGTCGTGATTTCGGTTTCATTTTAATTATTGCATTATTAGCTTGTCAGTAAACCTGCATGGAATCTGGAGAATTCCACAGAACGTTCCACAGCTTTCCAAAGAACTAAAATTCTTCACTTGCTTTTTTTTTTTTTTTTGTTTATTAAATATTTAGACTATAATGCAACGTTTAACACATTCTACCATGTTTAAAGGCCGTTCACACCAAGAACGATAACTATAAAGATAACTGTAAAGATAAGTATATTAGTGTCCACACCAGCGCACAATATTGTTCTGTTTATTTTAAGCATGTGCTGCAGTTTTGTCCTCTGCCTCTTTAAATGCAGAATGGATTCTGATTGGCTGTCAGTGTTTTTATTGTTCATCAGCTGGAAAAAAAATCATTCTGAAAGTGATTCCAGTTATATTGTTTCTCTGTTATTGTTATAGTTGTGGTGTGTACTCTGCTATTCTATTTCTATTTCTATTTAGAAAGATTTTTAGAACTATATCTTTATTGTTATCAATATAGTTCTCACCCTTGGTGTGAACGGGCCTTAACTCCATTCTGCCGTATTCCACAGATGCAATTGATGCAGAAAATGTGCAAACATGGCCTACTTATCTGTTTAATGATCACTAATCAAAGTTAGTGTGGTTAAGCATATCTAACCAAACATGTTGCAACATAATTACCTTTCATCTCTAGGTTGTGCCAGTCATTCTTTCCCAATATCGGGACGTGCATGAAAACTCTGTGGCATGTAATATATCAGACACTCATATTAACTATTAACCAGTGTGTATGTGTTTGTGTGTGTGTAAGAGAGAGCATTCTTACCGGAGGGGATGAAAACAGCTCAAATTCAGCGCCATCTGTACAATCTGTTCCAGGGTTTTTATATAATGGCAGCCAGAAAGTTGCCAGAATTGTTGCTAATGGCCAGACTTCAAAAAGAGCATTTATTCTGTCAACAGACCTCTTTAAGTGCTGTAATTCTCAGCATGTTGAGTGTAAAAGATGTAGTTTCAGTTGAATTGCTAATTTCCTCTCTGTTTATGGTTTAATGAGAGATCTGTGGTTTTTACTTCAGCTATGCTGTAAATTTGAAACAGGGAACCTATGAATTTTAATACAGTGCATTTACTTTACAGCGGTGTTTCCTGTGCCACTGTTCAGTGGAGGTGCTGCACCCAGTGTTTGGGTTACTTTTAAAAGTAATGCATTACAATATTGCGTTACTCCCTAAAAAAGTAACTAATTGTGTTAAAAAAAGTAACTTGCGTTACTTATTTGAAAAAGTAACTTGGATATTTTGTTGTAAATTGAAAAAGTAATGCATTACTTTACTAGTTACTTGAAAAAAGTAATCTGATTACATAACTCAAGTTACTTGTAATGCGTTACCCCCAACACTGGCTGTGCCACTCTTGATTCTACAGCGTCATGGCAAAAGAAATTACATTTTATCTAAGTTGTGAGCTTGCGTTTGAATTGTAATAAGAAAAAGACAAAAAATAGACTCTTTGCTGACAGCATGCAACAGAAAACAAAGTGGAATATTCAGCAGGAACATTTTATCCATCATGATGTGATTGGATTAGGTTTTTATTAGAGACTGAGAAAAGGACTATATTTTAATGAAAGATTGCACTAATGAATGTACAAGACATTTACACAGAAAGTAAATAAGGGTTGTGTTTGATTTCATGTTGGCTTTTTAAAAGTCCTGATACACTCTAGAATCCACTAGAAAGCTTCACACCATGTGGTTTTAAGACTCAACCAGATACTTTCATCAAACACAGGAAGTGTCTTTCAGTCATTCGTCATTAAATGCATATACATTCACCTCTGCCTCCCTACGTGTTGCCTGCCAGTGTGGTCCTGGTATGCAGATAGAGCATTAAAGCATTGCATTAAAACATCGAAATGAGTTTTAAAGCCAATCTGTCAGGGCTGGCTATGGCTCTGTGTGCGTTGAGCTAAGCTACTGTCTCCTGCCTGCTGTTACCCCCTCTGACCAATCAGCATGTGTCTTCCAGCATGGCTTCCCATCTCAAGCTAACTGCACTGACAGATCCTGCTCATCTTGACAGTTTCAACAAAACAGCTTCAGTTTGACATCTATCTCCATAACCGTCTCACCCAAGCTAATAATATACATGTACATGCTATGTATTGTAATTACCATACGCAAACATATCATCATATTGACTCTGCAAATCCATCTCTTTCTTTTGTAGTGTGTTTTGGCATTTCTCCAAACCCTGCACAAATTTGAAATGCATTTTGGCTTTCATATGCTGATGAATCGATGCCCTTGTGTGTCGTTTTAATCGCCGCCACAGCGCAGAGCCTCATTAGAAACAATTACCGGCAGCGAGAAAATGAATTTATCAGTGTCGTTGCTTAATAATTGTGGCCCTTGAACCTCGTTTACTAACACTGAAGATGTTCCTTGTAAATTGATCCTTTAATAACTTTATTTAACATAACAGTTTTGGAAAAATGAATGCATGCTCTAAAATTTGACTTTTTCTGTTTTTAATTTGATATTTCCTCTTTTTTTTTTTCCCCCTTCTCATCCTGTAACCCTTCCCCCTCCAACCTTGTTTTTCTTCCTTCTTCCCTATTAATCACAAACACTTGCAACCTAACATTACCATTCCGTCTGAACCATATCACTCATTCCCAACCACTTCTTCTTTTCTTTTTATCTCCATAATACGATAATCTTCTTTATTCACCCCTTTTCCATTCACTTCTGCTCTTTTTTCTTCTCCCTACCCATAATGCTCAATTCCATTATGTGTCCCGCCACATTTACATTCTCCTTTCCGGCTCCTTCTCTGCCCTTCCCCCCCCTTCTCCTTCGTCCTCATTTCCTCTGTGTGTCGTCCTCCTCCCCTCTCCTCCCTCCCAGAGGCCATGCCAGTTGGCGGCAGTGGTGGTCTGCGGGGTTCAGTGAGAGGTTCGGGGGGTTCCTTCAGCATGCACTCCCTCCTGCAGTCCTACAGCAGCGCCCTGCGCAGACCACGCAGCCTGGGCCGCAGTCTCAGCTCCTATCTCAACCACACCACGCGCCTCGGTACATTCACACGCACGTACACGCATGCACACAGAGGACGAGAGTGTGATGTGTGTGAGGTTGCACAGTAGGGATGGGAATCATCAGGAATTTTTGCTTCCGATTAAGTGTTCCTTATCGCTTCTATTAATGATTCTTTTAGAAACCATTCCTTTTGCATTCACTTCCCTTAAAGGCCTGTTGTCAAACAATGAGATAATTTCAGCAGAACAGTAATGACAAATCAACTTGTCTGTTTTTATTTCTCTTAAGCTCAAAATTTGCTAGATTCAAAGTGGGTTGAAGAGATATAAAGACAGCAAAGATACAATAATACTTTTTTTTAAGAATTGTATACTTGTAGACTTTCTGATTGCGTAATTGCTTCTAATCTGTTATTACTGGGCCATTCTACAGAATTGGTGCAAACTGCTGTCCCACAACCATAAAACACATTTAAAAAGCATTTAAGAATTCAAATCTTAGATGTTTACAAAGATCCTTCTATTATCTATTGAATCCCACAATAATATTTAAAATATCAGTAAGCTTAATATATATAAAAATCATCATTTATTGGGTACTTTCAATTGGGAGGTGGCTGTCCCGAACCTTAACCCCTAAGTTTCAACATGTGAAAATGAATAATTTTTGCATTTTTTTTTTCCATTTGTTGTTTTGAAAAATATCTTTTAGATTTTTTTTTTTTAAAGTAAAGTATTTATTTTATATTTTCTTTATAAATCATGAAATTTTATGTAAAAAAAAAAAAAAAAAAAGTGTCCCGCATTTTCATGTCACTACCGAAACAGTTTTAGTCTTTTGGCTGAGACTGATTTTAACTACACCCCTACATTTTTGATCAGTAAATATTCCTGTGTCCCTCCCTTTCATAGCTACATGGTGAATAGATACCATCATTTTTTAAGTAAATGTGTTCAAAAGTCTGAAAATCTGTGTAATTTTAAGGAACATCATTACCAAACACCTTTTTTCTGCAATTAAGCAAACTTTTTTGGGCGTTATTCCATAAAATTTAGTTTTTATGTGTGTACAACTGTTCAGAAATGTGCTAGGTAACCATGTGCTGATTAGCATCTTTGAGCTAAGCTCAAAAGTATCTAAAATGGTCACTACCGAAATAGTCACGACCCAAACATATGGTGAACATTCGGTTGTGACATTATTGTTTTTTGAGTGTTATTCGATTAAAATTTAGTTTTTTTTTTTTTTCTGTGTACAACTGTTCAGAACTGCGCTAGCTAACCATGTGCTGATTAGCATCTTTGAGCTAGGCTCAAAAGTATCTAAAATGATCACTACCGAAACAGTCATGACTGAAACGTGAAGTTTTGGTTGTGACATCATTGTTTTGGTAGTGACAAATGGGAACACACAGTCCTTTATTTGGGGGGAAAAAAAACACAATTTTTAGTACAGTTATGCAAATCATTAGTATTTTAGTATGTTTTAGTCGTGTTTTAGTATGCGAGTTAAAATTCTGTAATGCGATATGGTCACTACCACAACATTACTGTCACTACTGAAAATGTGCAGTCACAACCGAAACATGGGATGTTTTGTCAAAAATAAAGTATATTGAATGATCAACTAAGATGTTATTATAGTGTTTAGTTCAGTGTATATTCAAACTAACAAATCCTTAACTTTGAAATCAGTTTGATAAACTATATGCCTTTTACAAAGACACATTGGATTCAAAATACAACAAATCTCATAAATTACATTTGAAATATTGTAATTGTTATTGATTTACCTGTGAAAACTTTTTAATAAATTAAAAACAAAAAATATATTTACAAGATAGATGTAAACAAAATCTTAATAGGTCAATAAGAGTCTTCTTATTAAATTATTTATTGTTGTGGCTTGGTAGTGACAAATTTTGGGAGAGGAAAAATATTCCAAAACTTTCTGAAAATACAATATGAGAATTAACTGCACAATTACTAGAAATGTTTAACTTGGATATTATACAATTTTCATGCATTCAAATTTTGTGGAAAAAGACATTTTTTTTCAAGATGTTTCCAACTGTAGAATGGCCCTACTATTTTGCTAAAATGATCTCATTAGACGTCTCAATAGACGTCTACAAAAGCAGTGAACCACTTGCTTAAATGTTGATTCACGTGCACACTGAATGAAAATAAGATGTGCAATATAATGCTTATAAAGCTCATATAGCTTATATAGTTCTGTCCACATTGATGGAAGAATGCAAACGTTTCAGAAGGTTAATGGAACTGATCATCATAAAATCATTTGGTTGCCATGTTTTCTTACAAAAAATTAAACCGGTTCTTGATTCCCAGCTCTACTAGACAGCTTGGACTCTCGTATAATGCAGTGTAGACACATACACTATTACAGTGGTTCTCAATTGGTGGGTTGCAACCCAGGGAAAAACAGCGCTAAACGCAAATGATAAAATTAAACTAACCGTATAATTGTGCATAATTAGAATAGCAAAGTAAATATGCTTATCGAGAGAGAGAGAAAGAAACATTTCCCATATCTTTTGTTGTTTAAAGTCCGTGCATCCAGTCAGACAATACAATATTTTTGTATATTTATAAATGTCACTTGGTAGAAGATAGCCAAATTAGACAGATTCAAAAATGGTAGTTGCTTTACATCAATCAAAAAAATTAATCTCCTTTCAATCAAATCCAATGCAATTTTAAAGTGCTTTACAAGTGTAAACAAGCAATTGACACAAAATATAAGCAATGACAGTAACACAATGAGATAAAGCATAATAGAATAGAAATAAATGATGTAAATAAAATAAACATGAATCATAGGATCATAAATCATACACTGGGTTAAAAACAAACCAACCCAATGTTTTAACCCAGAGTTTGGGTTAAATGTTTGCCCAACCTGCTGGGTAATTTCAACTCAACTGTTGTATAAAAATTACTGTAATGCTCACTTAAAATAAACCCAAAGTATGTTGGAAATTAACATTTATTAATGTTTAATAAATTAACATTTATTAATAAGTTTAATTAATAATAATTAAACAATAAACATTTATTAAATTGCTTATTAATAAATGTTTACCTTTTTGATTTTTATTGTTGCCTCTAGTAATTGTGTGTCTGATTTTTAATTTCTAACCTATTTTGGGCTCATTTTAAGACCCTTTTCAGCCCAACCTTGGTTGTTTTTAACCCAGCATTTTTTGTAGAAGTATAAGACAATTGATTATAAGACTACATAACCAGAATAAAAAGTGGGTTTACATGCAATCATCTTCAAAGCATAAATAAAATTATACAAGATAAAAGAAACCTAAACTAAATCAGTTATTGGCTGCCAAGAGTGTGAAACTATCAAAAATTCAAGAGAAATATGACAGATTTTTGTTAATAAAGTTAATAATTAATAATTTTGCATTTCAATTTTTGTTTAATTTGGTGCAACTAATTATTCTGATTTATTTATTCTGATTAATCTGCATCCTGAAGCAAAACCAGTTGAGAACCACTGCGCTGTTATACACTGATATAGACAGACAGAGTGTGTGGAGCAAGAGGGGGTGGGAGGTTGTGTTATGGTTTAATGGGGGGGATGGGACAGCGAGTGAATAAATGAGAGTGGAAGATAATGACTTCTATTTTTTTCCTTTTGTGTGGGTACGAGACGGATCTCCTTTCAGAGCAGCTAAGTAGTTCCTCAGCTGTAGTGTGGTTTGAATCTCTGAGTCTTATAAATGCATCAGATGCGGGAAACAGGCAGATAAATGTGTAAGAGATGCATTTGGAGAGTTGGAGGCTCACAAATGATACATCAGCATTATTTGCGTGTTTTAAATTAGAATAATGAAGTAGTGGAGAGACATTTAGAAACATTAAATTTGACTTATTCAAACAATTATACCAGTATCATTGAAATAGTGACGTCGGAATAGCAAGCCAATGTTTTTGCGTGTGTCTGTAAATGCAGAAATCGTCCACGAGGATGTGAAAATGGGTTCAGATGGAGAGAGCGATCAGGCTTCGGCCACATCCTCAGATGAGGTGCACAGCCCCGTCCGAGTTCGTCTGAGAAACAATCCTGGTCGCAAAATTTCCTCAGAGGTACGTTCACGTTTCTGACTGTGCATGGCTTGTTTTTCTAGCCACTATTTTTAGAGCGTGATGCTGTGAATAATACATGACATGTTGGGTAATAAAAACATACAATTTTCTAATGCTTACTTCTGTTTTTGTTTTGTTTGCTTGAATTAAACCTTGTACCACATAATAACCATTAGCTTGTTTGTTGCTATTGAAGGTACATCAGTTGTGCGTGACTAATGGTGCATTGTGGGTGCTGAAAATGCTCCACAGCATGGTAGCCATCAGTTAGATGACTAGCCTGCGGGCCAGATAGGTTATTACTGTTATGGAGTGTAACAGAACCTTTAGGCCTTAACTAATAATGGTTTTCCCCTCCTCCTTCCCTCTCAGGACATAAATAAACGTCTGTCTCTGCCTGCCGATATCAGGCTTCCTGATGGCTACCTGGAGAAATTCAGCCTCAACAGCCCCCTGTTTGACAAACCGCTCAGCCGGAGATTACGCAGAGTATCGCTGGTAATGCCTCTCTGTTGGTTTTCCTTCTTATTTTCCCATCATTCTCTCTCTGCTCTCTGTAAACCTATTTTATTTTTCTCTCTCTCCCAGTTTCGATTTTTCTGCTCAAATTCAATTTTTTTCGTGAGGTTATTCACTTTTCACTGTGGCCCATACCATATATTAGTCTAATAAATTTTGTAACATCACTTAATATGATATCATATTTTATTAAATTAAATTATAAGTTCTTTGGGCTTCCACTTTTAGCCTCATGCCTTACTGTTGTTGTTGTTTTCTTTTGACACCAGTTCTTTTGCTTGATCTCTCATTCTCTTCAAGTGTCTTTTCTCTTCACCTTGACTGTTCTTGTTTGTTCAGGGTCACATTATCATTGCTTTAAAACCATTACGAACACACAGACAAGAAAAGCGTTCATGTCTTGCTGCTGAAACCGTTCCCAAAATATTAGTTGCACAGTGTCACAGGAGAAAGCGTGAACCTCATAAAGTAATGCCCCAAATCAAAAGAAGGATTGCAGCAGCTTTATTTTTTTTATTGAAGAAAATGAAGCCTAGTTTTAGAATTATTATGGGATTTTTTTATTACATTTATGCATTTGGTAGATGCTTTTATCTAATTTTTATATATATATATGCACACACATATACATACACTTCCAAACACATTTGTGTTTAAATGAATAAATTCAGTACGAGAAAGACTACTGTTGTGTCAAAAAAATAAATCAAATAAATAAATCATATAGGATTATTTTGTAAATTGTCTATAGAATGTTTTTTTTTTCCACATTGCATTGATGATTTAAAAGGGAAATATTCTTTTTTTTTTTATTATTTTTTTTTTTTATAAATAATATACATTATACATTTTATTTCAAAATAAAGTTGTTTTTCTTTTCATATTGGGTTGAAATATGATGCAGACATTCTTAACAATGTCAAAATCGTGTTTTGAGTTTATTATTATAAAATGCTGCGACTTCAGCTGCCCTTGATATGACATATAAACCCAGACCGTGATGTTTATTCAGTGCTGTTGACACACGCTTGATCTGTGATGCGTTTAAACACTTCATTTGTTACACTTCAGTTGTTCCCAATTTATTTTGGGGAGATATATTTAAGCTCATGTTCTCTGTGTGCATTATATAAACCTCTGCGACCAGCACAGCCATCTGAAACGGGAGCAGTGTGATTTGGGTGCACTCTAATGAGTTCACATGAATGCCTTTGAAATTTTCTGCCCTGTATCCCTGTGTTAAATGTTGCTTTTTAGGACCATGTTGTGACATACTTTTTGTCTTTGTGTGTCTGCAGTCTGAGATCGGATTTGGGAAGTTGGAGACGTACGTGAAGCTGGATAAACTAGGGGAGGTAACTTCACAGTCGTGTTATTTTAGTTTTTATTATAGTTTTATTAATATTTTTAATTAGCTTTTATTTTTATATTTTTAGTTTTTTAGTTTATTATTATTTTCAAATATTGCTATTTAGATTTAATTTATTTTTATGTCAATTTTAGCTAGTTTAGTTTTTAGTTAGTTAGCTTCAACTTAAACTTATTTCAGTTTATAGCCTAAGCAACATTTCTAATTTTTGTTTAGTTTGTTTTTCAACTAATATTTATATATTATTTTATACCATGGTCTGAATACTCTGATTATGATTGTCTGGAAGGTGTGCAATAAAATTGTTAAAAGCACAGGTAGTTCCAAGTCAGTTTAACCACCATTCAATATTAATGTGCTGTTTTCATTGAAACACACACGTCACTCGCGCACAGAGATCGGAGATCACGCTGCGCCCACACACATAAAATTTGGCAGCACAGACTTATCAACGCTGCCCCATTACTTTTATTAATAAATTAGATTTGCTACTGAATTGCTCCATTATATTTCTCAGCAACGTAGGGGTAACACCGCTGTTTTTGAGGTAATTAAACTAACAGCTTCACAGACGGGTAATTCACACACACATCTCGCATTTCTCTCTCTCGCTCTCCCTCTCTCTCAATAATTACTTCAAATAAATGCTATAATTCATTCATTCAAATAAATGTAATCTTACGCACTACTTTATCTATGAGTCTGATTTAAAATGTAATGATGTAACGAGCCATAAATGACCAGAATAACCTTAATTTTCCCCCTTCAGTAGTTCAAATATTGCGCTGCAAACTCTGCATAACAGATTTAAGTTGTCAATGCTGGCAAATGACCATGGTATAAGTGAGATAATCCACTGCTAGCTGTGCATTAAACACTTCTCTTCGAGTGGTTCTTTGCTTCCAAGTCTTGCATTAAAATCGTTTAGCTAGCCGTGGATTATCCCTTACTTGTTTCAGTTTTCTTTCAATTACCAGAAATTTTTTTAATAGTTTTAGTTAAAGATAATAACCCTACTTTACAGCCAGTTGTACATAGAAGTTTTAAAGCATCATAGTCACGTTCCTCTGCATTGTCTTCTTTTTCTCTCTCAGGGCACCTACGCTACAGTATATAAGGGCCGCAGCAAGTTGACGGATAACTTGGTGGCTCTGAAGGAGATCCGTTTGGAGCACGAGGAAGGAGCTCCATGCACTGCCATTAGAGAAGGTGAGTTACAAGCATGCCGTAGTGGATTGGCACTAAAATTAGATCAGCAAACTACTGCCCCAAATTTCCCACATGCTTGTGTAGTGACAGACATTTGTTCTCTTATATGTAAGAGGTTCTAAATTAGCCTGTGAGTCCCTAAATTCACTATCAACGGCTTATCTTACACATCGTTCATCTGGTTAAAAGGGTTATAGTATGGAAAGCAGGATTTTTGTGCTCTTTTTTTTTTTTTTTCAATAACGTTTGATGTACTGTAACGTTCACACAAAGCTTCCTCCCCAGGACACCCAAACCATTAATGAAAACTAAACTGCAAAAACAGCTTGTTTGAGGCTAGCAAAGCATAACAGAGATCATTTACATACCAAAGTTATAAAGGTACAGTAGCAGAAGTGCATTTAAGTTTGATTTCGTTTGGAAAAAAAATTATTTAGCAGCTGTTTTTGCAGTAATGTTTGCTTCAGACTAACTTTGAGTAGCTTGTCGTTTTGTCCTTGTCATTTTTCAATGAATATTCATAAAGGCGTGTGAAGTACCAGAGGTCACGTGTTTGAGGAATAATCTTTCTCTATGTCTCTATAGTGTCTCTGCTGAAGGACCTGAAACACGCCAATATTGTGACTCTTCATGACATCATCCACACTCAGAAGTCTCTTACGCTCGTGTTTGAGTACTTGGTGAGTCAGTATTTCACTGCACTCTGTACACTTTTTACAGTACTCATGATCTCACACATGCAGTCATCTACACAACAGTGTAGGAGAAGATATTTGGAAACTGTAGCTTGCCAAGCTGCATGCTACTCATAATTAAAAGTAGTTAAACTAGTCAATTTTCTCTTGTGCAAACATGGTTAATGAAATTGAAATTATTTATCGATGGCATATCTTTTCTTTTAAATAACTTTCAGCCTAAAATTAAGTGATAGAGCAGTTTTATCTGGTGCAGAAAACTTAATAACTAAATTGACAACAACATCAGGACTGAATGAAAAGCTAATAATTAAATAATAAAAATGATTTAAAATCAAAATAAATCAGAATCAGAATAAAATGCTTAAACACTTAAAAATGATAAAAAAGATAAAAAATGTCATTTAAAGGATTAGTTTACTTTCCAGTTAAAATTTCATGATAATTTACTCACCCCCATGTCATCCAAGATGTTTATGTATTTCTTTCTAAAAATTACAGTTTCAGTGCAGCTTCAAAGGGCTTTAAACGATACCAGATGAGGAATAAGGGTCTTATCTAGCGAAACGATCGCTCATTTTCTAAATTTTTTTTAAATGTATATACTTTATATAAACAAATGATCGCCTTCAAGTAGTTCCACCAAAACCGCACTTCCGTATTCTTCAAAAAGCTTACGCTGATTGTCCTACAACTTCCCTATTGAACTTACGGAACGAACGTGGCGCCAGTACCGTTTTTTCCGTAAGTAGAATAGGGAAGGTGTAGGACATACAGTGTAAGCTTTTTGAAGAATACGGAAGTGCCGTTTTGGCGGAACCACTTGAAGGCGATCATTTGTGTTTATAAAGTATATACATTTAATTTTTTTTTTTTTTTTAGAAAATGACCGATCGTTTCGCTAGATAAGACCCTTATTCCTCATCTGGTATCGTTTAAAGCCCATTGAAGCTGCACTAAAACTGTAATTTTTACCTTGAACCATTTGGAGACCATTGAAGTCCACTATATGGAGAAAAATCCTCGAATGTTTTCCTCAAAAACCTTCAATTCTTTTCGACTGAAGAAAGAAGGACATGGACATCTTAGATGACATGGGGGTCAGTAAATTATCAGGAAATTTTAATTTAAAAGTGGACTAATCCTTTAATGTCATTCATTGATCATGAACCTTGACCATGCAAAACTGTTGTTAAATTATTGAAATAAGTACGTGTTAAAAATATTTATCGCAATTAACACAGCATCCGTTTTTTCCATCATAATTTGGCTAGAGTTACATTATATGATCACGCTCTTATTTTTGTTTGTTCATCTAGTCCAGGGATGGGCAACTGGCGGCCCGTTATGTGTTTAAATACGGCCTGCTGGATCACTCGGATGATCAATTTTAAAACATTTGAAATGTAAAGATTACGTTCAGATTATAATGTTAATACTAAATCAATCCAGGAGAGGTTGCTATTTCCAACCGATCCCCGTATTAACAGCAGTGAAGGATGTGCACGCTAATGTGAAAGTTTACTAAAATTAGCAAAAATAAATGAAATATTAACAATAAAAATCGTGTTTTCACCATCCATTCGGAATGGTTAACGGATTATCTTTTTACCAAGTTCAAGGGGTCACCCATATGTTTGGTTTGTTTGGAAATGAAATGTAAATTGCCATTACACCACTGCACTGCTCACAAAATCCGCTTTCCACCGTCGGGCCGAACGGAATGGTAAGGAATGGTTCCAGTTGTATTTCCACTTGAGCCTGGTACAGCACGGCATGATTACAAACCGTTCTCCGCCCGGAATTAGCCAACCGTACCGAACCGTTCTGCTAGAATGCGACGTAGTGACGTCGCCACTCAGGATCGGTCACTTGTCTGTTGCCTGGCTGCCAGTTTCTCTGTAGCTTGCTAAACATGATATTTGAGCAATGTGAACACAAATTAATCACACAATTAAAAGAAATAACTGATCATCCTCCATAACGCGATCACTATTTACATCGCATATCATGTGTAAACTCTTGCGTTAATTAATACATTAATTATACATTGATTTCCCTTAATAAAAAGTAAATTGAGAAAGACGGTGTAAAAGGTCCAAGTGTGGATTAGTAATTTGGCCCCTTGGTATGAAGGAGAAAAAAATGTTGGCCCTCGTCTCTATCAAAGTTGCCCATCCCTGATCTAGTCTTTTATGACTTCCTTTATCTCCCAGGATAAAGACCTGAAACAGTACCTAGATGACTGTGGAAACTGCATTCATATGCACAATGTCAAGGTATGATTTCTTTGACAAATGTCTTTCATTTCTGTTTCTCATAATCATTGTACTGCACATGGCAATCAGAGATGGTGTACTTAATTATTCACCTGTGTGTGTATTTTTCCCCTCTCAGCTCTTCCTGTTTCAGCTGTTGCGAGGTCTGAACTACTGTCACAGACGTAAAGTCCTTCACCGAGACCTCAAGCCTCAAAATCTCCTGATCAACGACCGCGGGGAGCTGAAGCTGGCTGACTTTGGTCTGTAACATACAAACCTGGTTTTACTAAATCATTCTTGCTCTCATTGTTTTCTCATGGTTTGTGCTCTGTGGGTGGTGTAGCCTAGTGGTTAATAAAAACCAGCTGCCCACTTACCAACTCCAAACACTTAAACTCAGTTTGCTCCAGTTGCATTGTCTCTAATCATTGTCATGTAAAATGTAAAGTTGGCTAAAAGCTTCTAGTGTACTAAACGTCTGGTAGGACATAAGTAGAGTTGATGCATAATATCTTGTAAAGCTATACAAAGCTTGCTGAAACTGGCCAAAGCTCTTTTAAATTTGGTTTTTGTTTGGTCTTCAGGTCTGGCACGAGCAAAGTCGATTCCCACCAAGACCTACTCCAATGAGGTGGTGACCCTCTGGTACCGCCCCCCTGACATCCTGTTGGGCAGCACGGATTATTCCACTCAGATTGACATGTGGTGAGCATTCACCTGGTGATTTATATTACTTAGTGTATAGTTTATTTGTTTATTTGTGGTATCATTGTTATTTTTTGGTATTATTTATATACTTTTGTAGTATTTCTTAATATTTTGTTTTAGTATTGTAATGTGCTTTTGTCATTTTTATCTATTTTTTTATGTTTATATATAGCTTCAATTAATTTTTATTTCAGTTTTTGTATTAGTAATTTTAATTTTATATAATACAGTTGAGTTTGTCAAGTTTGAGATATATATATATATATATAATTAAATTAACCTATTAAAAATTCTATAAAAATAAACTAAAGCTAAATAGACATATTTAAAAAAATATATATAATAAAATATAACAAAAATGAAAAAAGTACATAATAGAATTATCAGAACTTAAACTAAGTTTAAATTGAATTAGCTTTTATTTTTATATTTTCAGTTTTCAAAGTATTAATAAATACTGTAATAGTATATTAATTATACTAAAATAACACTTGCGATTTAAAAAGATTTTTTTTATGACCCTTCTACCTACACCCTAAAAAATGAAAATTACCCCATGATTTACTCAACCTCAAGCCATCCTAGGTGTATATGACTATCTTCTTTCAGACGAACACAATATATATTTAAAATATATATAGAGATATATTTAAAAATATCCTTGCTCCTCCCAAGCCTTATAATGGTTGTGAAGGGGGGGGGCGACATTTTGAAACCCCCTAAAAAATGCATTCATCCATCATAAAAGAAATCCATACAGCTCCAGTGGGTTAATAAAGGCCTTCTGAAGCGAAGTGATGAGTTTTTGTAAGAAAAATATCCATATTTAAAATGTTATTATCTATAATAACTAGCTTCCAGCAGATGCTCGTATGCATCAATTTGCAGTGGAAGAGTAAATCCTGACCTGAGGCATGATGCAATGACAAACACGGAAGCGCAGAGGATAGAGCAAAACAAAACACCAGTCACAAATTAGAAGTCTAAAACAATAATTTTAAAAGAGAAATGTCAGAGGATTTCGATATAAGAGAAGAGGAGCTTGAGTTTGTTGCACAGCCCTATTTGTTTAAACCGCGAGAGGCGTCTAAGCTTACGATACTCCTACATCCTGCGTCATATATCACGTCAGGGGTTACTCATTTGGCGCAAGTCGACTTGTGCAGTATTCGTACAGTTGTCTGCCAGAAGCTGGTTATTTGAATTTATAGTTTTAAATATGGACATTTTTCTTATAAAATGCATCGCTTCGCTTCAGAAGGCCTTTATTAACCACCTGGAGCCGATTGTGTTTGTCTGAAAGAAGATAGTCATATACACCTAAGATGGCTTGAGGGTGAGTAAATCATGGGATAATTTTCATTTTTGGGTGACCTATCCCTTTAATTCAGTTCAGCTTGTGAAACAAAGTGCACACTTTGGTTAAAATGATTTCTTTTACTGTGGTGCTGTAGATTGAAATAGCAGTGCAGGAAACACTAAATGAGGCTCTCTGTTTTACTGTGGTATAATCAGTGCACACTCTTATGTCATTGCTTCTGTGGGGGTGAACATGTATTGAGTTATAATGTCTCTCATTGCAGGGGTGTTGGCTGTATCTTCTACGAGATGTCTACAGGTCGACCGTTGTTCCCAGGATCAACGGTGGAGGAGGAGCTGCACTTTATCTTCAAACTGCTTGGTACTGCTCTCTCTCTCCCACTCCTCCTCTCTCACTCTGCTCTTTCTGGCTCTAGATCTGACAGTTTGTCTCTGTATGTGTCACTGTGATATTTATAAACCCTCCTGTGTCTTTTCATAGGTACGCCCACAGAGGAGACCTGGCCCGGAATAACCTCTAACGAGGAATTCATCTCCTATAACTACCCCCGATACCGCCCTGACTGTCTCCACAACCACACTCCACGGTAACAGCTGTCCTCTGGGCCTGATGCCTGAAACGATCACCGCTCCTGTTGTAAAAACAAATGACATGCTGTCGGAGGTCATTTATTGAACTTGCCATTTCTCTCTTGCAGATTGGACAATGATGGGGTTGAACTTCTGTCGAAACTGCTGCAGGTGATTGTTGTTATTAAAATAGAAATGTTAAAGGATTAGTTCACTTCAGAATGAAAATTACCTGATAATTTACTCACCCCCATGTCATCCAAGATGTTTGTCTTTCTTTCTTCAGTTGAAAAGAAATTAAGGTTTTTGAGGAAAACATTCTCCATATAGTAGACTTCACTGGGGTTCAACGGGTTGAAGGTCCAAATTGCAGTTTCAGTGCAGCTTCAAAGGGCTCTACACGATCCCAGACGAGGAATAAGGGTCTTATCCAGCGAAACGCTCGTCTTGTGCTTCTCTGCGATGCGCCACGCATTACGAAATCACGTTGTAAAGGTCATGTGTGACGTAGACGGAAGTACCAAGCAAGTGTTTACAAAGCGAACGTGCAAAGACTAAGTCAAACGGCCTTTACCAAAAAAGGTAAAACAACAATGTCGGACGATTTTGAAGTTGGAGGAGAAAATCAGATTTTTTCATCCTATCTTCTGCCCTCGTCACGCGTGACCTTTCCAACGTGATTACGTAATGCGTGGCGCATCGCATCACAGTGCAAGATGAGCATTTGTGGTTAAAAAGTATATAATTTTTACTTTTTTTGGAAAATGACAGATTGTTTCGCTAGCTAAGCCCCTTATTCCTCGTCTGGGATTATGTAGAGCCCTTTGAAGCTGCACTAAAACTGCAATTTGAACCTTCAACCTGTTGGTAACTGTTGAAGTCCACTATATGGATAAAAATCCTGGAAAATTTCTTTTCGACTGCAGAAAGAAAGACATCTTGGATGACATCGGAGTGAGTAAATTGTCAGGAAATTTGAATTCTGAAGTGAACTAAGCCTTTAAAGTTAAAGTTAGTCCCACCGCAAACTCACCCCATTAGTTGAGCCAATGTTGGTCAGGAAATCTGGAAATCACACCTACGAATGCCTTGCTTACAACTGTTGTGATACAGTCAAATCTTGCCAATACTCAGTGCCATAATTCAGTGCTAGTTAACGTTAGTGTGATTGCCTGAAATAAGAATAGATTTGAAGTATTGGATATATTGAGATGTTCTTGAGGGTCAACTCCCCTTCCCGGTAAAAATAGCTTCCTCAAAAATGTTTTAGGAGCAGATCAGTGCTGTGCAATCTTGTGTTCAGGTCTCTCACTCCATTTTGATATAGAACGCCCACTAGTGATAATTTAATCAATTCCTGATGAAGGACAAAATAACAAAATAAAGTTACTAAGTAATAGTTACTAACACTGGACTGTTTTTCAGTTTGAGGGAAAGAAACGGATCTCAGCAGAGGAAGCCATGAGACACCCATACTTCCACTGCCTGGGAGAGAGAATACTCACACTGCCAGACAGTGAGTTCACGTACACACACAACCTCACACACGCATTCATCTTCTACCACAGAGAAGATTTATGATGGTGCCAGATAACAGATGCATGTGCGCGCACACACCTCACACTGACAGATAGAATTATTAAAGTGCCAGACAGAAGTCTCACACATACACACTTTAGTTTGAAAGACGTTTAATTCCACCGAGCCTGTATGAGCTGTTCTGTATTTGCACTGAATCAAGTCGGTGTGTGTTGAAATAAGCTTACACAGATACTCTGACCCTTACCGTTATATCTCAGCCCTTGTTTCAGTTCAGCGTGTTAAAGTAACTGTTGAATTTCTCCCTGCCAGCTACATCAATATTTGCACTTCAAGAAATTCAGCTGGAGAAGGAGCCAGGAATGAGGACGAACTCTCTGTCAGAATCAGGTAAAACCAGAGTGCCGATGATTCATGATGATAGTTTTGAGCTTCATCCATCAGTCTACTTTGTGTTTGTGACCTCTCTATGTGTGCAGCAGCACGTCAACTGGCATTACTCTTAAACTATCAATTACTCTCAAACAGTCAGAATTGTTACAGTCTTGTGAAAATCTGGCCGACATTCATCTTAATCTGGACAAGAACCATCTACTTATACAGCAAGACAGGAAAGGGCTGTAAAGTGACCAACCATGTTTTTATGTGACATTTGATTATAATTCTGGAGTCTGAAATCAGACAAAAATTGGGTTGGGATTCAAAAACCATTCCATTGTTCAAAAAATACTGTGAATGAGTTTGGTGATGGTTCTTGAACGTCTGTATTCTTATGCCGATAAAATATTCTGTTTGTTTTCTGCACCACTAATCTGAATCTAAGAATCGATAATGGAAATTGTTAAAGGGATAGATCACCCAAAAATGTAAATTCCCTCATGGCGTTCCAAACCTGTATGACTTTCTTTTCATATGCTGAACACAAAATATTTTGAAAAATGTTGGTAACTAAACAGTTTAATTTCCCATTGACTTCCATTGTATGAACAAAAATAAATTGAAGCCAATGGCAAACGAAACTGGTTATCAACTTTCTTCAAAATATCTTTTGTGTTCAGCAGATGAAAGAAAGTCATACAGGTTTAGAATCTGCTTTCAAGCATTTAAGCAGAAGCCTTTAGATTTAAACTTATTTTCACAAGCACTCTTCTGCGTGAGCATTTGAGCGTGTGGTTAAAAACTACCCTAGAGCGCCATCTGCTGTTAAAAACTAAGCTCAGAATCGATTCAAGAGAGAATCGCAATGCATTCGGAAAATCTCAGAATCGATCCAGAATCATTTCTCGATTTATTACAACGATTTATTGTCCCAGCCCTACCGTAGAACCGGGCCTGCCTGTATAATTCGCTCTTTCTCTTCTGAATCAGTTTCTGATATTCAAACATATATGGCTGAATTAAACCAATATTTCCACTTGCCATTGTGTAGTGTTTACTACAGTACAGTTGACCGAGTGGATCAGGTAGTCTGAGCTCGTGTGATTGAGTGGAGGCAGGGGCCAATTTGCATATTCATGAGTCCACGTATACTAAATAAAGCAAGGGTGTAGATTTGCATTCAAGCTATTTTAAGGCATGAAGAAATTATTTTCACAAGAAAAAATGTTTAAATATGTTGTTGTGATTATCAAAGATTAGTTTTAAGGGATAAAATTATTGATTGCAGGGGGACTTTAATGTGTAAACCTGTGTATCTTCTCTGACTGCCTCATTTTGTTCTGCTATACGCCTAGTATTAAGATTCATGTCAGGTGTTTCGATCACAAATAGCAATATATTTGTTATGGCCCAAAATGGATCTTAATATCTCTTTCTCTTTGTTCTTCACATCTATCCTTTTCACTTTAATATCCATCCACATTTTTAAGTTTATTTCTCGTGTAGACTCATTAAGGCACATTTATGATGAAGGTGATGTTTTATACATTCTCAGGAGTAAGTTCTTGTTAAGCTCCATGTATTATGCAGCTCATTCAGTGCTAACTTTGTTCTCTGCTCTGTCTTTCCCACGGTCTCTGTCTCTTCTCTCCCCCTGCCTATTTGTATGTGCTTTGATGTGTGTTATTTTTATTTATTTATTTTTGCTGTATACCACCGCTTCACTGCACTCCAGAGCTTTTGCAAAGATGTCTAAGGTTCCGGCATACCTTAGGTACATATTTGTCGCCCTCCTCTCAATGCAGGAGGACACAAACAACAAAACTGCATTTCTTCCCTTGAGTTTCCTGTTCATCTGTACTTACTGTCCAGTCGTACCCCACAGGAATTACATAATAATATCTGAATCACTCCTCAGATATTTCAAAAAGACATTTTCTCTCTGAACAGAGTACATACTGTAGGTAGACTTGAAGATGTCATTGACTCATGCACAGCTTGAAATTAGAAATAAATCAGTTATTAGGAGCATCTGTCACATGCATAAGTGAAATAAAAAGGATATACAGGCAATATGTTGCACCAGCAGATCACAATACATTGACACTTACACTAACATTGGTGTTATTTTTGAGCAAAGATCCCATACTAACTACATACTTCCAGTAGTTTAGTTATATGTTAAGTTTGCTGAAATCAACCTCTCTTAGCTGTCACCTTTTTCTTTTTCTGTGTAAGCCCATCACAATTAAAATGTGCACTTTTACTGCCCATTTTGGCAATCCGCATGATGTGCATGCCAAAGCCAGGGTTGCCGTGTTGGTTTTCAGCAAATGGGTCAAACATTTGAAAAATGTGGGATTTTCCCATTGATTGTTGAATGAAACATAAACAGAATGTTTTCACTTAACAACATTGGCAATTTATGTGCTGAGGTTATGTGTAATTCAGTTGAGAAAAAGGTAATGAGACATTCATCCTCATTAAGCATCTAGGTTCATAGACAGGTTCTCCTGTGATATTTAGTTTGAAAAATCTCATCCTCCACTCATGCCTCATAAATATTCAGTTCACGAATTGATGAAGCTGTCAGGCCAGAGCTTATAATAATTCAACCTTTATACAGAGTTTATACAAAGTCGATTCTAAATATGACTATTAATCCATGAGCCGAAAGTCCCGGTTCAGTGTTAAAATCACTGATGGAAATGCCAAACGTTGGTGTCGTGACAGTAAAGACATTTATAATGTTACAAAAAATCCAAAAAGAATCCTGAAAAAAATATATATCATGGTTTCCACAAAAATATTAATCAGTTTCAACACTGATAATAATAAGAAATGTTTCTTGAGCAGCAAATCAGCATATTAGAATGATTTCTGAAGGATCATGTGACACTGAAGACTGGAGTAATGATGCTAAAAATTCAGCTTTGCGTTACAGGAATAAATTATATTTTAAAATATATTCAAATAGGAAACAGTTATTTCAAATTGCAATAATTTTTCATATTATTACTGTTTTACTGAATATTTGATCAAATAAATGCAATATTGGTCAGTTTACGTGACTTCTTTCAAAAACATTAAAAAAATCTTAAATGGAAATCTTGACCACAAACTTTTGAATGGTATTTTCATGGACTTACCATGAGCTCCAAAGTTAAGTATGGTTTATATTGTGATAATGACCATTTGGTTGTACGTTATCCTGTTTATTAACTGGCTTCTTACCAAATAAAGTAATACTAGACATATTGACTTGAGTTGAAATATTCTAAAAGATGAGTACAAGAGGCATGAAACTAGATTAACCAATCAGAATTGATTATTCAACAGTTCTTTTAAATACTCAATGATTTAAGCAGAAGCCATAAGTCTTACATTTTTAAAAATTGTATTTTTATTACTCAATCTGCAGTAAAGTACTACTCTACCCACAATCCTTAAACAAGATCTACCAATCAGAGAAGTTGGCAAGCAGGGATGTGGTGAGTCTTGGAGGCTAGTGAGGTGTCCAGCAAGGAAATTCATTTAAAAATACATGCTGATTAGATTATAGCATTCACAGTGCATTATGAGATGAGTAGTTAATTCATTCTTTGATAAGACAGACTGAAAACAGACTCTCTTTTCTGCCTATGAATATTAAAAGTGTAGGGAGATGTAAATCAGAGCCAGAGAGGGAAATAAAGTGATATGGGTAATTTCTCAGTGAGTTAAATTCTCCGTAAGAATTTTATTTGTCTGGTCTTTAACTGAGCTTGACATCAGTCATAGTTTAAAGGGTTAGTTCACCCAAAAATGAAAATGCTGTCATTAATTACTCACCCTCATATCGTTTCAAACCCATAAGACCTTTGTTCAACTTCGTAACACAAATTAAGATATTTTTGATGAAATCCGAGACCTTTCTGACCCTCGCATAGACTGCAATGTAATTACCACTTTCAAGGTCCAGAAAGGTAGTAAAGACATCGTTAAAATAGTCCATGTGACTTAACCTTAATGTTATGAAGCAACGAGAATACTTTTTGTGTGCAAAAAACAAACAAAAATAATGACTTCTTCAACAATTTCTTCTGTGTCAGTGTCTGAAATTGTCACGTTGTAAACAGTGCAGCGCTTCCATGTTTACGTCCGGCTCAGTATTGGCACCACACGCATGCATCTGAATAGAAGAAATTGTTAAATAAAGTTGTTATTTTTGGGGGGGTTTGTGCACAAAAAGTATTCTCATCACTTCATAACATTAAGATTGAACCACTGTTGTCACATGGACAATTTTAACAATGTCTTTATGACCTTTCTGGGCCTTGAAATTGGTAATTACGTTGCCGTCTATAAGGGGGTCAGAAAGCTCTCGTATTTCGTCAAAAATATCTTAATTTGTGTTCTGAAGTTGAACGAAGGTCTTACGGGTGTGGAATGACATGAGGGTGAGTAATTAATGACTGAATTTTCATTCTTGGGTGAACTAACCCTTTAAGCCTAGTGCGTGGATTGCATTGGACATTGGAGTTTGAATGTATATCACCTTCGCAGAGAGAGCATAATGTAGAAACAGAGGTGAGGAGCTTGCTGTGTGAATACCCCTCTTTCCTCACCAAATAAGAAAACAGCCCAGGCTTCTCTAGAGCTTTAAACTGAGCATGTGTGGGTGGCTGTGTGTTTGGGTGCACGTTGACATGTATTTGGGTTTGGTAAGCTCGCCTACTCTCATGCCCAGTTCTCTAAATGAAGTGAGCGCTGATTTTCTCTCTCTGTCCCTCTTGTGACCCTTTATACCCTCTGACGGTCCTTCCGAGTGCATTCATGCTCAATGTTGCATGCAGCCACTGAACGGCATCTATGTAGCCTAAACGTCCTCCTCTTCTTTTTCTCCAGTCAACAGCATATCTCAACGGCAGAGTCTGCTCTTCTGAGGGCACGTGGGGCGACTCGGGACGGGGAAGATGGACGATGTACGGAGAGGACGCGTTGAGACGTTTCCTGTCGCGAAGATGAAGGGATATCTGTTTTTCATTTCTCCGTCTGAGTCATTCGCTAGTCCTGTGGCATTATGTGTTTAGAAGGGGTCACTGTAGTTGTTTACATGAAGAGGCTGAGGATGTTGATTTGTGTACTTGTTTTCTTTGTTTCAAATGACGATGCACTCCCCCTTCCCTGTACACATTACAAACATGTTCTTCCTGTTTGCTGTACCTTCTCAACGTGGTTGCGTCAATCCAGCCGCTGTAATCAATCAGACGCAGAATGTTATTGGATGACCTGCTTGAGTGCATAGACGTCATCCTTTGACTGAAACAATTCAACCTGTTTTATTTGCAATACTTCTCAATTGTAATGTAAAAGGAAGGCCAGTTTATGAAGGAACATGTCATGAATGCTGTTAATATCCATCAAGAAGAAGCCAAGTCTCTCTAGTCTTCCAGAATAATAGTCCTCTTCATTAGTGTCATCAGCCCTCCCATCCAAAGATGAACATTTAGTACTATGCCAACACAATGGTTCTCCAATCATCATCATCATCATCATCAACAACCATAATTGGTTATTTGTATCCATCATAACATTGACTGTATGTCAACTTTTGTTTTTGTTTGCATAATCATTTCACTTTTAAGTTGTTGTTGTTTACATGTTTTTTTTTTTGTTTTTTTTTGCCATGCAATACAGTTTGATAATCTAGAATACGGTTTCACCAAAGACCCCCATGCCGTCGTTCTTTCCCTCTTGGTTTGACTTTTATTGAGCTTCCAATTCCATCATCATGTTCAAGTGAACCCTCAATCAGCTACACTGTGTCAAGGACAAATTGTTTTGTGCAAAGCAACTTATAATGTTTGTGTTGCATTAAGGAAAGCCTCCGATAGTCTCAACGCATTTCCTGCGGATACCTAGTTCAAGCCTTGTTGATAAATCTTCCATTACCGCAGCTCTTTGGGCTGTCACTCTGGCTGAAAACCGAGCTGAATTCTACGTCGGTTCAGTCAGGGCGATGAGAACTCATAATGGGATGCCCGGGCGCATGCGGAGAACCGGTCGACTTGTATAGGGCTCAGGTTTCTGTCACTCTGCAGAACAGCTGAGTGCAGTGGATAATGTTCTGCATCTCGCCCCGGTTGTTCATACTCTGCAGGGTTTGGAGCGCATTGGTGTCGTGTAACACGCCGCAAATTTAAAACGCTACCATCCCCTGGCATGTACGAATCAGGGCCTCTCTGCACAATGTCTGTCCCACAAATGTGATTATTGGGTGGGGGGGGGGAAAAAAAAGTCCAGGTGATATTTTACACCAAAATCAAAAGAGAGAAATAATACATTTTATTTTGCTTAAAGAAAATAAAACCTATTTTTAGGACCATTCATATTTTTTTTGTTTTGCATTGTGACATTATTTTCATTGCCAATTAATCCCCGAATTCTTATTCCTTTAATGTAAAAATATTATTTAAATCATATCTGCATAACTTGCAACATTTTATACAAGTGTATTTAATATATTGTATTTTTTTAAAAGCATATCTATATATCTGTTATACCCTCTTTGCTGATGTACATAATTTCACAGCAACTTCTTACTGTAATACAGCAGAATTTTCTGTATTAGGAGAGTGACTAAAACATCCAGGCGCATTGCAGTAATTAGGGTGGAAATGTACTTAATTGTCAAATAATAATGATATTAAATGTCTAAAAAATAATGTCACCATGGAAAAGACAAAAAAGTTCCTAAAATAGAAGCTTAAAGGTTTTTATGCAAAATATAATGTCTTATTTTATTTTCTCTTTATTTTAGGGTGAAATGAGAGACTGGTTTTTTTTTCACCCCATTAGAGCTGAATGCAGAGACGTTTAAAGGGATAGTTCACACACAAATGAAAATTATCCCATGAAGTCACCCTCAAGCCATCCTAGGTGTATATGACTATCTTCTTTCAGACAAACACAATTGGAGATATAATTAAAAATATCCTGGCTCCTCCAAGCTTTATAATGGTGGTGAATGGGGGGCGTGATTTTAAAGCCCACAAAAAATAATTTTTCCATTATAAAAACATAATCCATACGGCTCCAGGGGGATAATAAAGGCATTTTGAAGTGAAGCGAAAAATATCCATATTTAAAACTTTATAAATTCAAGTTGACTTGCACCACAAGAGTAAGAGTGAAGCGATGTATGACGCAGGATGTAAGAGTATCATAAGCTTAGATGCCTCTTGCGGTTCAAACAAATATGGCTGTGCAACTCAAGCTCCTCTTATATCGAAATTCTCCGACATTTCTCTTTAAAAATGATTGTTTTAGACTTGTAATTCGTGACCGGTGTTTTGTTTTGCTCTATCCTCTGCATCTCCACGTTCGTCATTGCGTCATGCGTCGGGTCAGAGGTGAAATCAATGTGTACGGCCGTCTGCCGTAAGATAGTTATTATAGTTAATAATAATAATAATAATAAATATGGATATTTTTCTTACAAAAACCCATTGCTTCGCTTCAGAAGGCCTGGAGCTGTATGGATTATTTTTAGGATGGATTTTTGGCTTCAAACCCCCCCATTCACAGTCATTATAAAGCTTGGAGGAGCCAGGATATTTTTAAATAAATCTCGGATTGTGTTAATCTGAAAGAAGATACATATACACCTAGGATGGCTTGAGAGTAAATCATAGGATAATTTTCATTTTTGGGTGAGCTATCCCTTTAAGACTTGATGTTAGTGATGATATTTTAATAAATATATAATTTTTTACAAATTAATTCAAGCAATCCCAAAACGCTTGGTCTGGTGATAGATTGTGACTCCCCTTCGTCCCTGCTGGAGATGAGCTGTGAATACCTGTGCTGCATATGTGTGTGTATGAGAGAGGGGAATGCAGTCTTGCATGGCAGTGTTGTAAAGTTGAAGACTGTGGTACTTTGTAAATAGCCTTAGAATGTTTTTTTTGCAGATCAGAGGTGTGGAGAGTGCAATGAGAAGATCCTCCTAATAATGTATAATTTTTAAAGCAAAGAAGAATATCATTTTTGTTATACTTATCATTGATGACATTGTTCATTGTGTTCTCTCTCTTTTTTGTAATATGTAGTAACCAGACGTTACTACCATAGGAGACTCATGTGGTTGTAGATATTTGGTTTCGATGTTTGTTAGTTCATAAGGATGAAAACGGCTCATCTAACATAAAGCTTTCATCTGGAATGCGGATGGATTACGGTGAAACGGCTTCAGTGGATAAATGTGGTCGTGAGGAAGCCAACCGTTCATTACTGCGCAATAATTGCTAAATTTACGCAATAATTTTTTTTTTTAATACCAAAACCATCTTGATTTGAAAAGGATTTGATACTGATTTCGGTAAGCATTGCATGCAGTTAAATATATAAAAAGCAAACAATGCCAGAAATTGTCATGCAAAAACTCAAGGCTGTTTTATTGCCCATTTTATGAGGAATTTGATATGATTGCAGGTGAAATGCTTTTATACATGGAGACACTTTGAGCCAATATGGACTTCATACGGTTTTCAGTATGTTTCTTTTGTACAACTCAACCTTTTTGAACGGGCATTTTATGCTAAACAAAACTTGATAATTGATCAGTACAGTATTATTTTCTTTAGCTTTTTTATTTTGCAATTGTATACACTAAAAGAGCCCAAAGTTTGAGGATTCTCAGCCATTTTACTGCTCTTCTGCAGTTGGCGTTTGTCCATATGTGAAGGCAAGAAGCGAGCGAGAAGGTCTGCTGTTATATAAATATATTAAAAGCAGTTTAAACACACATTAAGCAATACTCACTGTTAATGTACATTTCACATCTCATGGATATCTAATGCAGGAAATCCTCTCAGATAGCCATAGTATATTTTCTGATTGACAGTAAGTATGCATATATGAGTGGTCACTTTGTTTGAGTCTAGAAATGTTAACCACAAATAACAGTTGTTTGATGCAATGTTTTTTGTTTTTAATCTTTGAGTTCTTAATTGCAATAGTCAGTCTTTTCACCCAAGAATATGTGGTTCAGAAGTATGTTGAAATGGAAAACCTTTACCAATAATTACAATACACAACAATGGCTGACTGTTTCTTCATGTTGCTTGTATGAATGCTCATTTGCAACCAATTCTGTCGATTATAAAGCAGGAAGTGGATGCAGAAGATTGGCACAAACAAGCTGTAAAACATTCAGGTGGAACAGAACAAATGTGAATAATTTTTGCTGGCAATATAATCAATGTCTCAAACTTGAATTTTGTTTTACTTTTTTTTTTAACTCGTATTTAAATGTAATAATATTCATATTAGTGCTGTCAAATCGATTAATCGCAATTAATCGCATCTCACAAAGTTAAAAGTTTGTAAATGTATATTATGTGTGTGTGTGCATATGTATACATGTGTATATATATATAGACACACACACACATATATATATATATATATATATATATATATATATATACAAACTTTTACATTAGATGCGATTAATCACGATTAATCGATTTGACAGCACTAATTTATACATTGTTTATGTGTCCATTACATATTAAAAATAATTCCATATATATACATATATAAACCCAAATCCACACACAATCAGATCAGCCACAACAGTATCTTGAAAAGGTTTATAATATTGACTAGTACATTAATGACAATTAGTGACTTAACAGGTCACTCACTCTAACAAGTCCTTTGTCAGCGTGTGGATTTCTTTTAAAATAACCAGAAAACCCAATAAACAAACTATAAAATCTCAACTTATATCACCGATAGTTGGACACATTCATATTTCACAACTAAAGATGGCTTAATATTGACTAGGTATATGTTTTTATGTGTTCAGGCACCTCTACAAAATGTATGTGCAAATCCAAGAGGTATAAACAAACCTGGTTTTGGAGCAACTTTGAAATGTGCCTTTCAGATTCAGTAAAAAAATAATAATAATACAGGTATGAAAAATGAATCATTTTGTTATGAACAGTTTCTTTTGCATTGTGAACAGTTGATAAATCAAATAACCAAGAGAAATGGCACCAAACTGATACCAATATGACCCATCAATATGACTATAAACATAAGTTTGAGGAAGGGTTTATATTTTTAATTGTTATCCTTGAAGGAAATCATACATTTATGATTACATACACGGCTCATAGTGACCACAGTTGAGCTCCAGGATGAAGCTGAAAAGTGACACGAACTCACGATTTTATTTTGTATTATTATTTAAAATCCATATAATGCCCCTCCATTGTGCATTGACAATATTTTCGTGATGTTCTTAGCAGCCATATATTTAAAATGAGAATTTCAAATTTGATCTGTGTTCTTTCTTTGACATAAATCAATGTGGTTCTTTCTCATTTCAAGATTTCTAAGAAGTAAATATGCGCCTCTTGTATTATACAGCAGCTTGGTTTGTTGACTGCTTTTCAGCTTTTGCTATTGGTCAATGCCAAAGTTATCCGAAGCCTTGCATGGGTTGGTGTTTAATTTTTCCAAGGAATGTTATAATGCTGACACCCTGCTTTGTGTTTCTTACTGAGCCAGTTTCACTGCAGAGAATTACTGTTATAATAAAACCCACATACTTATATCCCCAGTATTCCCAGACTCATCTTTAAAAATGTTATTATTCAGTTCATTTATTGTATCAAAGATATACAATTAAATAAAAGTATGTACATTTCTGAATAATCATTTGTATCATGTCCTATTTTTTATGCCTTCTATGGGTCTATAAAAGCTATTTGTAAGCGTTGTGGTGCTCTTGTGAACGTGCGTCGGAGACTGATACTGAAGAGAGGAAATTGTTGAATAAAGTCGTTATTTTGTTTTTTGGCCCACAAAAAGTATTCCCGTCGCTTCATAACATTAAGGTTGAACCACTGTAGTCACATGAACTGTTTTAAATATGTCTTTAGTACCTTTCTTGGCATTGAAAGTGTAAATTAACTTGCTGTCAAAGGAGGCCTCACTGAGCCATCGGATTTTACCAAAAATATCTTAATTTGTGTTTCGAAGATGAACGAAGGTCTTACGGGTGTGGAACGACATGAGGGTGAGTAATAAATGACAGAATTTTCATTTTTGGGTGAACTAACCCTTGAACATCATCAAGTTTCTAGTGATGCGGTTTCTGTGATAGATTATTTTGCCTGGTGAATCTTCACTGTCAGCCTCTGAAGGCTGTGATCGACTCTTCAGGTCTGCTTTCAAGATGGCGCCGCTCGCATCTTCCACACGTGAATTGTTCAGTGAGGCAGTTCGGGCTGTTTTGGAAACGTGGCCGGTGCTGCAAGTTAGTAAATTCATAACATTACATTCCGAAAAATATATTATTCGTAGAATATTATTAGGCAATCTTCAGTTTGAGCCGAATTTTATTTAGTAATCATAAATATGACTGCTAACAGATTAGCATGTTAGCACTGCAAAGTATAAACAAGAAGTTAATATATTACAATAAACATATATGTACCCTTTAAGTCTTCTTGTATGGATATTTTGTCTAGCTGCACAGGAATTGCGATTATGCGCAGCTCGATTTGATCTTCCTCCCGGGAGTGGCTGCACCTACTTCTGATTTATAGATGTAATGGATTGAGAAATTAACGAGCTCAGTGTTTTCTCACAGATCGCGGTCGATAATGGTTTTGGTGGAGCTTATAGTCAGCAGAAAGCGGAGTGGATGGTGGACGCGCTGCAGCAGTATTTCATCGACAACGGTCAGAGCTGTCAAATGATTCCCTCTAACACTTTATAGGATGTTTTCTGATGTCAACTTACAGCAAACCCCGTTTGTGCTCCCCACAGATGAGCTGCAGCAGGATGAAGTGGAGGATTTCATCTCAGAGCTGATGAACAATGAATTCGACACTGTGGTGGATGATGGCAGCTTGCCTCAGGTTTGCTTTGTCTATGAATATATTAGAATTACATATGCTTACAGATGGTAAATATGTATGTTTGTGAAACTCTTCTGGTCTTGGCTCTTGCTCAGGTGGCACAGAAGGTGTGTGTGATGTTCCAGCAGTGTCAGCAGGGCAAACTGACGGAGGTCAGAGAGCAGATCAACCAGCTCGTTGAGAAGAAGAGCGCTGGGAGGGCAAAGGCCACACCTGCCAAAACACCTGATGATGATGATGATGAGTGTGAAGATGAAGAGGTACAGTACATATATATACATACACACACACACACATATAAAAATAAGGATTATAGGCCTTTTTTATTATTATTTGACCTAATAAAAATATATATATTTATGTGTGTAATTAGCCTATAAGAATTATACACTTGCATTTAAAACCCAAGCAAATTTTTTTCATAAAAATGGTTGACTTTACTTAAGATACACATAAATTGTAAGAATATGACTAATACTGATGAATAAACATATAACAGTCCCAAACTAGTTTAAGGTTACCATGTTAAGGAAACAAAAGTTACCATGGTAAAATACACAATACTAGCATGAACTGTTAATGAAAGATATGGAAACTGCTGCTGATGAATACGATTTAACATCATACCTGCATACAAATCCTTCCCAGCTAACACACAAAGTACCAGTTAAGTGATTTATTGGTACTTTTTGGTAATTTCATGGCTTAATAATTGACAACATAACTGTGACGTTGCATGCTCGTAATTGCGATATACATGGCTTGTCACCGCAATTGAAGAGTGCGCGCTACGAGCACAGTATAACAGCTGACAGGACAGGAAAATTTGATTTTCTGAGGCGAGAGACTTTTTTTTTAGTAGTCACAAGTTACGAAAAATAACATTAAAATGATGACACTGATATGTAGCCTGACATCTCATCTGACCGCAAATACTGAATCAGGACAACGCGTTTTTCTCAGGCACTCTTAAAGGGGTGGTTGATTATGATTTCACTTTTTTAACTTTAGTTAGTGTGTAATGTTGCTGTTTGAGCATAAACAACATCTGCAAAGTTACGACGCTCAAAGTTCAATGCAAAGCGAGATATTTTCTTTTACAGAAATCACTTTTTAAGGACTACAACAAACGACTGGTAGGGACTACAACGAGCTTCTTCCTGGGTTAGTGACGTCACTAACCCTAAAATTTACATAAACCCTGCCCCCAAGAGCACACAACAAAGGGGGTGAGGGCATGTTGAGCTGCTTTAGAGAAGAGGAAGAGTTGTTGTGGTAGAGTGTTGTTACCATGCCGTCATTTTACGCCGGACTGCTTCACAAACGAGGGTCAATTCAATTGGATTTGCAGCTTAACATGACGGCACATGCTAGTCGATGAGTTGAATCAACTCCACAGCAACTACATAAATTTATCCACTAACCATTCAGAAACGTCCAGTTTCTTTCTAAAAGTTGTAACTTCTTCCTGAGTCTCTCCATCAGTGTCCAACTCCGGTTTGAACAATGTAAGGCTGAACACCGTTACTGACAATCCTCATTTTAGCTGTGTGAGATTCTCCAGCTTTGTTGTTGTTGAGCAACCGAAGCGTGAGCTGTTAAAGCTCCGCCCTCTTCTGGAAAGGGGTCTGGGAGAAGCAGCTCATTTTTATTTAAAGGGACACACACAAGCTATAATAAATGATCTGTGGGGTATTTTGAGCTGAAACTTCACAGACACATTCTGGAAACACCAGAGACTTATATTACATCTTGTAAAAGGGGCATTATAGGTCCTCTTTAAACTGTGTCTGACAGAAATGTCAACCTCTTTCAAAATAAAAGTCTTGCATCAGTTTTTTTGAGAGCTTGCATCAGAAAAACAAATGTTTGTTGTTGTTGTTTCTTTGACGGCACACTCCACAACCCAATTCAGAAACACTGTAGTACAGCACGTATCGCATGCAATTGCCCCCATTAAGAATGAATAACCTCACTGGTTGTTTTTCTCTCAGGCTATGGAGTGTGATGGAGGTGCAGAAGGACCTTCAGTGAACGGCGCAGCAGTGAAGGAGCAGCTTCCACCGGCCACGAGTCACGAGGAACAGGATGACGGATGGACGGTTGTACGCAGAAAGAAGTAGCAGGACTTAAAAGTATTAGGACTGATGAATTTCTTAATTTAAAACACATTTTAAGGACTTCTTCTACTGTGGATACTTATGTATTTGCAACCGCAACAAACTTACAAAACCTATATGTTACATCTGACTAATGTTTAAACACCTGTGCAGATCAAAACAGATGGATTACTTCACTGGACCTCTTGGGGTTTCTTTCATAAATGATTAGTTATAAGACATTATGACTATAGTCCAGTGATTTTCATTTGCATATGTTTTGTAACTGGTATGCTTTTGTGCATATACAAATATGTATATAAATTTCTATGGTCTAGTTATTTGCTACAACTCTGAATTTTCTCTTTGACTTGCTGTGTATATCCTTATTTATAATTTGCAGGTTAATGCATGAAATGGTCCTTTATCGCCCCCTTCTGTCACTGCAGTATTACTGCAACAGTAAAATGAAGTGCTGGATTTTACATATATGTAGTATTTGATTTCTTAAAACGGCTTAAAATGCACATTCTGATAAACTTTTTTAATCAATGTAAGATATAATACATCAAAATCATGAAAAAAAATTCTAATTGTTTTTCATGTTTGATTATTATTTACAATGTTTAAACATGCTACATTGTTACAGTATGATCATATTAGAATTATTTAAAAAAAAAAAAAAAAAAAAAACTCCATCTTCACATCCATGTTTCTAAGTGATACTTTATTCATCCATACACAGGGTTTAAGATCTCAAGTCTTTATTGAATTTAGTCAAGTATTCATAGTGTTTTGTATGTTCACAAACAAGCATTCCTCACACATATTCGCAGACAAATATAAAAAGGTGAGGGGCTTTTTTTTTTTTTCCTTTTTGTTTGTTTTTGCAGATGGCATGTCAAGGCACTATTTTAACATATAAATATGCGACCCTTCTACACAATTAAATGACCATACAATGAAACTCGAGACTACAGACGTATCTCCACCATGATCAGAGATCAAAGCTTCTTTAAATATATATATATATAAAAAAAAAAACAGGTTTGAGGTTCTAGCTAAGTCTGTGCTCAGGATACTGTATGTCCAGTTTGTTTTACCTTAACAGTGAGTTTACACTCTGAAAGGTGGATGTGTGATCAGACGGACCTAAATGACTCAGACCGCACAAACGCAGTGAAAGACTGTTTTATAGGGAAAACAGAGCGTTATGAGTTGATCCAGGGGTGCTGTAGACACTCGGCAGCTGTGGCGCGGCTCTCTGGGATGAACTCGAGCATTGTGAGCAGGAAGTCGCTGAACTGAGCAGCTTGATCCAGTGGCCATTCATACTTCTCCAGTAGCACCTCAAACAGTCCCCACGGCTTCAGGTTCGAGATGTGACGCAGCTCACCTACACACACACGCAAATGCTCGGTCAAAGCATTCTCATGCACATTCAAGGACGCAACAACATGCGTATCAAGGTGGCCTGTTTTCTAAGAAAGTGCAAAAGTAGATCAGCACTGTGTGAAGGAAAGTTGTGAATTAAGTAGAGCTGCAAGATTCTGAATGAACAGAGATCACAATTTTTTTTTCTTTAAAATAGAGATCACGATTCTGAACAGACATCGAACTAAACAAAATAACGTAATTTACTAAAATGTTAATTGCTGCAGTCTATTAAAAAAAATATCTATTTTGAAATGATTTTTTTTTTAAAAATCGGTTTTAAGTTTTCAATGACAATCAGCGTTTTCTAAAATGAGCGTATTTCTTAAAAAAATGTATTTGCCATTGAATCATTTAACAGTAACTTGTCGCCACCTACTGGTGTAATGATGAAATTGATACAATCGTTATTTAAAGCATCAAGTTACTTTCAAAAGGTGATTTACTCTATTTTGATCTCTACTGTAGACATCTGAACGAATCTGGTGAGTCAATGATTCACTAATACCAACTGGTTGCAGAAAGAGTCACTGAATGAAATGAGTCAATCTGCTAAAAAGAAAAACCACTGGGATGAATCCAAATAAATGATGGCCACCTGCTAATGGACCACAACGATTCAAACATCTTGTCACTGAAGCATTTTAAATGTACAATTTTTGTGTGTGTTTAAAATAGAGATCATGATTCTGAACAGACATCAATCTAAACAAAATAATGTAATTTACTAGATGTTAATTTACTAAAATGTTAATTGCTGCAGTCTATTAAAAAATATCTAATTTGAAATTATTTAAAAAAAAAAAAAAAAAAAAATTGGTTTTAATGAACGATTCAATGACTCATTAAGACTTCACTTGTTTCATTACTGGATGAATCAGTGTTTTTGAACAAATCTCTTGAATAAATGATTCAACAACAAATACATTTTTTAACAGTAACTTGACGCCACCTACTGGTACTGGTAATGATACAATCTTTATTTAAAGTGTCAAGTTACTTTCAAAAGGTGATTTTGATCTCTACTGTAGACATCTGAATGAATCTGGTGAGTCAATGATTCGCTAATACCAACTGGTTGCAGAAAGAGTCACTGAATGAATCAGTGAACAAATCAGAGTCGTTCTGCTAAAAAGAATCAAAAGTCGCTGGGATGAATCCAAATAAATGATGGCCTCCTGCTAATGGACCACAACGATTCAAACATCTTGTCACTGAAGCATTTTGAGGCATTTTTATCTGAGGTCTAGTGAGAGACGGCGATGATCAGGTGGGGTTTTTCCTTCTATGGCAGCGGAGGAAAGACGAACAGAATTATTACATTATTACTACTCTAATTATTACTACAGCAGTCATGCTCTGTTGCTGGAGTTCTGAAACACGAGAGGCTCTCGTTCACATTTCTCTGTGGTTTAGTAAGCAAGCGGAGAGAACTTTGCTAACGGGCTGATCTTCAGCAAGGATGTTCTGAGCTAATAATATCCTGACCGTTTATCACATGTCTGTGGAAAACCCTTTCAGAATAAACACTGAGCTAATAAAGCAGTGCATCATGATGTTCTGTGGTTTGTCTATGGCCTCATGGCTGAACAACATCATTTCCTCATGCAAACTTCTTTTTCTTTTGGGGTGAAATGTGACTTGGCCATGTTCTTCTTCAGATTCACTCTGATATTCTCCTGTGTGTTTAGAGTCTAGATTTGCAGTGTCTGAAGGACATTCATAAGAACATTGTTTGTCACCTCTGCGGTTGAAGTATTCTCTGGAGTATCTGCCTGAGAGGGCGAAGTGTGGAGGAATGGGACCCAACAGCTCAATGATGTGAGCTATGTGATCTGGAAAACAATAAATCACAATCACACAAATATTTTTGGACTGGTTATTATATATAAATAAAGAGCAAACTAATATCTCTATTATGTGTATATTACGGATGCATAACTTATTAGTGTATGGTTCTCATTCACTACCAGTTTTTAAGTGGACTTAGTTCTGTATTTATAGTGTTTTTTTCCAATAATTATCTACATAGGGATTACATAGATCATATTTTTATATAGACATTTATATATTTCAAGGTGAAAACTACTGACCAACAGTCACTGAGTGCATGTATAAATGTATAAAATAATATATTTAAAGTTATCATCATGCCAATAACACTTGTTGAATGTAGAAAAACTGTGAGGAAGACCAAGGCAACTGACCTTCATCTCGAGTGTAGTCCTCTCCTGAGTGAGGCTCAAACAGGTAGTCTCCAGTCGCCAACTCAAACGCCTGTTGAGACACATAATATTACTGCTCTCTCAAATGACCTCCTTGGACATGCAAAATGATGTATGATAATAAGTGGGCAAAGACTATACTGTAGATGGGTCGATGATGTGACGGGTCATTTTTTTGTCTAAAAGGCTTTAATAATAATAAGAAAACAAAGATATGACATCCAAAGTACGTAAGGTAGTACAACTAGATCTTTTTTATTGAATCCAAAAGGTTTAAATTATATTTTGCTACATATAAAGGAATTTTAAAGATTTTGAAGTCAATCGGTTTAACCGTCCAAAAGCCAATACAGCCATTTCGTTTGTGATTAAAATATCTTAAAATGTAATAAATGTACATATTTTTTTATTCTGGCATGATTTTATAACATCATATATTAACATGGTGCAAAATGGTATTAAAATTATGTGTAGAAGTCGTTGCTTTGTTATGAGAAAGAATGTCCCGAAAAATGAATTTCATTGATTTCATTCGGCGTAACCAATATAAAGCGACCATTTTGGATCAAGTCATGCGGTCAATATCATGTGACAGGATGTGATATCATTCAGACACCTGTAAAGGACCACATGGTCATGAAGTAAAGTAACTAACTCTCTCTTAACTATTTGAAAAATTCATGTTTTCACTTGCTCGTACGCATGTCCCGAAATATCAAGTCATTCGGTACAACCGCTATAAAACATGGAAAATGTTGGAATATTTTAAAAACTTGTACTAAATATAAAATGTTTGATTGTCCTTTTGCTAGCTCGATATCAGCCTGTTAGAATTGTTTGAAAATATCGTCATTCGGTATAACCAAAAGTGTCATTCGGTAAAACTGAAATTTTGGTTAAACCAAATGACTTTTTGGTGACAAATTTTGTCCATCTTGTAAAAAATTACAAAAGCAGTGTTAATTGTTAAAACCTAATAAAACTTTAAAATTAATTATCACCATTATGTTTTTTTTACACTTTTAAAAACCTTGTTCGTCAATGACCCAGATATAGAAAGACGTTCACTCCTATTACTTATGTTCAACTTTACAGGAGAAACTGCAACACGCAATATGGCGGAATATGTCCTGCCTTCTAATAAAAAAAACAATCCCTGATTGATAAAATCACTTCAGCTGCCGTTATAAGCTCCGGTTCCCACTGAAACCTGCTATTTTTAATATTTTTTAACGCTATTTGAGCAACATTAATTAAAGAAACAACATTAATTAAATATTAACTGAAGCAATCCACCATCAAATTAATGTTAATTTATTGCAAGTAATGAAAATGTTTATTTTATGGTTTTAGTTAACAATAATAACCCTTATTAGCATTGAATGAGCTCGTACCATACACGCAGTGCTCCATATGTCAGCAGGGGGTCCGTATTCGGCTCCGATCAGGACCTCCAGAGCTCGGTACTGACGCGTCTGGATGTCCTCTGTAAAGTGCTTGTGCTGATATGGAGGAGAGGACATCAGCAAACATCATACATCACCAGCACCTGACGTGATCCACTTTTTGAATGTAATCAACCCACAGTACTCACCACCCAGCATGCATTGCCAAGGTCTGCAATCTTGATGTGTATTTTATCTGCGTTCTGAGGTTCTAGAGGATTCACTAAGAAATCAGCAGCAGAGTATGCTGGTGGAAAAAACAGACCATTTTAGCACTGGTGTGAAATCAGCAACATAATTACAGCCAAAGAGAACATTTCATTTAAGATGAAAGGCCTTTAGAGTGCAACAGTTCACTTTCTTTCAGAAGTAAAAATCTCATTCATTTTCTTCATAAGGGATATGATTTTGAACAATAACTTAAGCCTTTAAAGACAGACCTACTGTGAGCTACAAGGTTGTTATGGTATATGCTCTTGTTGAAGCTTTCAGTCACATTATTTCAACTTTGTCCTTCATTTCTAACTTGAAAAGTAGAATTTTTTTTTTCTCTTTTTTTTTTTTTGGTTTGTCTGTTTCTCCTCCTTTCTGATGGGTGTGTTTGTCTTTATCCTTTCTTTTTTAATATTTACTCTCTTAGGTTTATTAGTTTATTATTTTGCTGTTAAATTGTGAATCACAAAACAGGACATTAACACAAGCATTTTTTTTTTTTGCATATTTTGAAATAAACAAAATATATTGTTTCTATGTACATAATCAACCTATTTAAATCAATTGTTTTATATATTTGCAATGCTTAATGGGATTGTGGTTGTTTCCCTCACTGAAGCGAAGTACACAGTGTTGTATCTTTTGTCTTTTTGTCCGATTTTTCCTTCAAATCGAAGTTCGTAATTGCTATGATTTGGTGGGTTTTGTTCATGGCTTATAACTCTTAAATGAACACTTTGAAATTCCTATGGAAAAAATGAATGGGAAAAAATACGTATTTGATTTAAAAAAAGATTTAAAATCTCGACATTTTAAAACCAGCTCCGAGGTGAATCATAACATTTCAAACTTTGATTTGAAGCATTGAAAATCATACAAAAATACAAAGGTATAAGACTGTGTACTTAACGGCTTTAGTGAGGGAAAAAACTACAATCCTATGAAGCATTGTGAAGAAAAACAATATATTTTAAGTTTTTTGCAAAATATGCATACATATATACATGTTACAAAAGTACAAAATAAACAGAATAATGAAAAATAAAACTTTTGCATTAGGAGTGTTACAATTTGCACCACTTAAACCAAATTTAAACATTCAAAGCTTAAGCCCAACCCTCCTATACTTAATTTTCCGCGTTCCGCTTTGTTTCGCGCACAGTTGAGAGCGCGAGCCTTTCAAAGTATTCTTCTTTGTCCGTGAGCACAGAAAGACGCATTCGACGCGTGCACACTACCTAGAAGACTTGTTTATAAGAGGTCATTATTGTATGCACTGTTCTTCTTCTGCTCTTTTTCCTGTTGTGGAAAAACAGTGTTGTATTACCGTGTGCACCCCCTTCTGGACTGGAGTGTGGATTGCCTGTATTCTTTGTGTAACTGCACGAACCAAATTGTGATGTACGTGCTGTATGGTTCGGGACGAATACATGTACCGTTACACCCCTAATATAGCAGCATAGCGTGACCAACTCCATTACATCATTTGCAATGCTTCATGGGAGTGGGCGGAGCTTACGAGCTATTTTGGCTCATTTTGCTGTCATGACTGATATGTGGAACTTTCGGTACCGCATCATGGGTAATGTAGTTTTTCCACCACAAATTCCACTGTTAAACACGGTTATTTAAAAAATAAGTTGAAATAATGTGGGCTGACGTCTTTGTAAGAAATGAAAGACTGCCTCGACCCAGATTCCACTCCAATAATAAGCTCATTCCCCAAAATGGCTTAATTATCATAGAGAAGAACAAAGTCAACAGTTTTGTTATTTCTGCACCACTTGGGGTGATCACATGCTGAGCAAATGGTCATCAATTGTAGAATGGGAGCGGGTGAGGGAACCATATCTCAGGCAATGGGGTGTCTTAACTTCATTAACATACAGACCACAGCTGTTACAACAAGAGGAACTTCATTTACACTGTGGGTTGTACATTTTATCTGAATAAAAGGTTTGAGTTTAGGATGTCTGGGGTCATTCTGACAAACCCAAAGGCACTTCATGTACTTTGTCACTGTTGCGCTGCAATAAACTTCTTCATTAAGATCTTCAACGTCCTCATCATTTTTTCTTACAGCTTTAACAGAAGCAAACACCATCAATTAACAACCTCATAGCTCATAGTAGGGCTGTCTTTAAAGGGACAAAAATGAAAATTCATCATTTACTCCCCCTCAAGTTACTCCAAACCTGTATAAATGTCTTTGTTCTGCTGTACACAAAGGAAGATATTTGGAAGAATGTTTGTAACCAAGCAGATCTCGCTTATAAGTTATCGTTTAAAATCAATTTCCCTATGGAGAAAATGAACTGTTGGACTTTATAGGTAGTTTTCCATCAGCTCAAAGCAGTGTACGTACAGTTGGGAGAGAGCAGTGAGCGCTCAGTGGAGTATCCTGACAGTGTGGACAGAGCCGACTCAGAGGTAGCTGACAGGATGGAGCCAGACATGCCGGACAGGCCCGATCCAGGGCTGGAGAAGCGCAGGGGCCCGAAGCCGTTACAGCCCTCTTCCAGCCACGACGAGCCCGAATCAGGACTGTGTTTAGTCGGATCTCTTAAGAAGGAGTGCCCGTTACCGTTCACTGTGACGCACATGAAGAGGAAAATGGGTTAAACATTCAAGTCAAGTCAAGTCAAATTTATTTATATAACACTTTTTACTATACACATTTCAAAGCATGCTGTTATGTCTATAATGTCCTAATGCTTTAACAGAGCAATTTTAGGGTTAGGCGATAATACAACAATGATATAAATGATCCTCTGGATTTAGATCTAGCTGTTTTGTATTTGTTATTTTGTGTAGCAGATATAGCCATATGCCTTAAGGATGCAATACATTACACGACTTTTACCAGATTTTTGTCCCAATTTACAGTCGATGCTAGATGAGAAAGTCAGAGCCAGTCTGTAGATTTTGGGCAGTCGTAGTTGACAGATTTCACTCAAAGTCGTGTAGTGTATGACTGGCACAGTCTCTGATTTTTAAGCTTCAGACTTAGGCTGTGTCCCAATTCAGAGGCTGCATCCTTCAAAGCTCGAACGCATTACAGCGGCGCAACAAAGACTGTCCCAATTCGAAGGCTCCTTCAAATACGGCGCACAAATGCGTCATTCATTTCCTGGGTGTGAAGGATAGAAAGAGTGAATCCTTCACAGCCGCAGCCTATCCCAAGATTCTTTGGGCGGCAGTGATGACTGGAGTTTATTGAGAGAGAAAATGCCAGATTACTTTTAAATGTAAGTATTGTTGGGTTTTAACTTACTCTAATATCTAACAACAGAAACAATTGAAATGTTGACACATCTTACCAACATGTAATTTTAAAAGATCGATTATACTCATTATTATGTACATAAATGGACATAGGTGAACATATTTAGACAGGTTTTAAATCCTGTTTTGTTTCCATACAGTTGAATATAACTTTTAAAAAAAGTCCAGTACAAACATTATTGTCGCTCGTCAACAGCATGTGTCACAGTTGCTAGGCAACAAGAGAAATTCCATGAATTTTCCAGTAACTGGTGACTACTGGATAAGAATTTGAAAAATTATTTTATTGAGATCTAGAGATTGTACTAACCAAAAACGTCTCTAATTAATATTTTATTTTTGGTCTTTGTATAAGCACTGGGGTTGGGAAACACCATTTTTATTGTTACATGTTCCTCTATCCCTAGACTTAAATGTGGACGTAACACTGAACAAATCACTAAAATTGACTAAAATTTCCAAACTAAATAGTCATGGAAATTAACTAAATTCAACTAAATTTTCTGAACAAGCAACAAAGCAGTAAATTTTGATTTATCCTACATTTTTTTCAGAAGTCCTATTTTTCAGATTGATATATAACTGGAGATAAATAAACAATCTGAGGAAAGATGTAAAAAAGGAGAAGCTACGTCAAAGCTCCATTCTCTTTCAAATTCATCTTGATGTTCTAGATGTCATCTTGCATTGGCAAATGGTTCATTAAGCCAGTGCATTAATTAGATTTCCATTTGATGGCCATTAATGCTGGATAATACTGTTTACAGAAATGAAAACACGTCTTGTCACTTGAGTAAAAGATTTGTTGTTTGCTTTGAGATGTTGGAGTGTTGTTTTTTTTACCCAGGAACAACAGGAGACGTGCATAATGGATGTCTCATTATTTTCTGGCTTGAAATATAGTCAAAAATAAACTGAATTGATTTTACACATTAATCTTGTTGCTGTTTACTGCACATCAAACTTTTTCATAATCTTTCAATCGCTCACAGAAGTCCCCACAAGGTATTTTACATCTCATTTTTGAAGTAATAATATATTAAAAATTAATATTTTTTGTCCCTCAACTTACAAAGCCCTCCATCAATCAAGTGAATAAACACTTTTTGCAAATTAGTTTAAAAGAATCATTAAAACAATGATTCAAAAGAACTCATTCGCAGTGCGAACATCACTATAGTTAAATTCTCCACTTGTTCATGCTTAAAACAGATATAAATGTATCTCACTTTGTGCGTGTCTGTCATCGTCCTCTCCGTCCTCGCTGAGCCTCCAGAGTGCTCGTGTGTTTCCAGAACCATCCTGTGGCAAAACCCCATCCAGCTCCTCCATCCTCTGCAGGTCCAACAGCCTCTCGTCCAACAGACGCTGCTGCCGTTTGGCTCTCCTCTTCAACTTCTTCTTCTTATTCTTTGATAATTTAGCCATCTAGGCACAGACAAACAAAAATCCAAAAAACAGCATAAAACACCAAACTAAATTCAAAAATACATTCTAAAACAAGCATGAGATCTGATGTTAGCTGATCAACCTGTGCAATTATGATTGTTATGTTTGAAAGAACAAACTAATCTCACACACTTATTTTGGTTAATATGTTCTCCTAGGAATAGGATGTGTCATAGTGGTTAAGGGCTGGTAACCAGAAGGTTGCTGGTTCAAACTCACCAAAAATAGTTCAAAATTGTGTCCTTTTCCTAAACACTTAAAGGTATAGGTCACCCAAAAATGAAATTTATCCAATAATTTACTCACCCTCAAGCCATCCTAGGTGTATATGACTATCTTCTTTCAGCCAAACATAATCAGAACTATATTAAAAATATCCTGGCTCTTCCAAGCTTTATAATGGGAGTGAATGGTAACGGAGATTTCGAAGCCCAAAAAAATTGCATCCATCCATCATCAAAGTAATCCATATGGCTCCAGGGGGTAAATAAAGACCTTCTGAAGCGAAACAATGCATTTTTGTAGGAAAAATATTTGTATTTATAACTTTATAGACTAAAATCACTATCTTCCGGTAACGTCCATCCGCGCGTTCTGGTCGTATGACGTAGGATGTAGTAGTAGCGTAAGCTTAGGTGAGAGTAGATGCCTCTCGCGGTTCAAATAGGGCTGGCCGACAAACTCAAGTTACTCCGACATTTCTCTTTAAAAATTCTCTTTTTCAACTTCTAATTCTTGACCAGTGTTTTGTTTTGCTCTATCCTCTGCGTTTCCATGTTCGTCAATGTGTCATGCATCGGGTCAGAGGTCACTCTACCGCCGGAACTAGACTCGCGTATGGCTCTTAGCGGAAGCCAGTTATTATAAACTTATAAGTTATATATTTATAAAGCTATAAATATGGATATTTTTCTTACAAAAAACCAATCACTTCGCTTCAGAAGGCCTTTATTAACCGCCTGGAGTCGTATGGATTACTTTTATGATGGATGGATGAATTTTTTTGGGCTTCAAAATCTCAGTTACTATTCACTCCCATTATAAAGCTTGGAAGAGCCAGTATATTTTTTTAATATAACTCAGATTGTGTTCATCTGAAAGAAGAAAGACATACACCTAGGATGGCTTGAGGGTGAGTAAATTATGGGATAATTTTCATTTTTGGGTGAACTAACCCTTTAACCTCAAGTTACTCCAGGGGGACTGTCCTTGAAATAAGTTGCTTCATGATTTGCCAACCTTAGGCACAGGTGCCAGCAATGAAATGCAGAAGGGTTATTTTATTTAGTTACAGAAGCCAAACCCTCTACATTAATCATAATTTTAATAACATGATGTCCAGGGTTCACTCACTTTTGCATGCGCTCTAAGCTTACACTGACGCAGCAAAAGTGAATTCTGCCACGGGGGATATCTGACACGTCTGCGCCATTTCCAGCACTGGGACTATTTTGGGACGGCAGCACTGTTGCCATGTCTGTTGTCTGGTTGAGCCGTGACACGTCCGCTCTACTAAGCCCAGTCTTACTGAACTGACCTGATGAACCTCAGTGTCTGGCGCTGTCTGTAAAACTACTGCTGCTACTTATAAATCACACTTCCTGCTGTAGGTGCAGATATATATTTATCAGAGGTACTCAACTGTATTTCAGACCTTACGCTCTGGTTACTGTATATCAAATAAATTGGGTCAATGTACTCTTAAGGGGTCAGAGAGGTGCATGCAATATGTCTGATATGGATATGTCTGTCTGAAAAAAAAAACAGGATACAATCGTTCAAAAGTTATAAACCTTTTAAATCAATTATGATATTAATTAGCCATTGTTACAACATCTCAAAACATTTACAGGTGAAAAGATTAAAAAGGAAGGTGGTGATGCACAGAAGGAATCACAAGGACTGATTAAATTAAAATATGCCATAAAGAAAATGAAATGCAGTTTAGCCGACCTAAAACACGTCAAGTTGAGACGTGCAGAAATAGTCCTGGATGGATAATTTGTATAATTACTCTTTTTATTTTATTTTTTTTAGGAAACAGGCAGCCATTCATTCCATTATGAAAATCTGCAGCCTAACCATTAGAAAAGGCCAAAACAATAATTATTATTTCCTTTCCTTGTTTTATCATAATTCTGTCATAATAATAAAAATACATTGAGTTGAGACTTGAGAAAAAATTTTCCGTTTGGATAATTACTCTTTTTAAGTTAAGTAACAGCAATTCCTCCAAGTACAAAATCTGTAGCCTAACATTTAAAACGGACCAAAACATAGATAAAAATGCATAACAATTAATTTTATTATTACTTTTTTATTTCTTGCTTTACATTACATTTGTACAACAATAACAATTACATTGTTATTATTATTATAAAAATTATTATAAAACAATAAATAAAATAAATAAAAGCCAATTTGGCATATCGGGCACAACAAAAAACTCAATATCCATGTCGTTCCTAAAAATTCAATACAGGTCGGTCTCTTCCAAAAATACAACCAGGGCTGCCAACTCTCACACATTCAGTGTGAGACTTATGCATTTGACACTGCTTTCATGCCACACATCCATATTCTCACGCAGTGAAAAATCATCGCGGAGCAAACAGACAAGACAGAGCAGGTTACTTTTGAAACAAAGTCTCAGCTTTCAAATTTTGTAAGTTTTATTACGAAATTTAAACAATAAATACTGTTATGGAATAACATATCGCTGTAGCTCAGTTCAAGCGAACCGGAGCACATGAACCGATCATCTCTTCCTCGTTACTACTAGTTACAGTACAAAAACAGTAATGAACATCAGAAGGTATGTTGAAAGAACCTGTACAACTTACTGAAATATATTATGTCATTGCTAAATCAGTGTTTCAACAGCGACTAAAACAGCTTGTAAATAATATTTCACGTAAGGTTTACTTCAGAAAAGCCATTCAATGTCCATAAACTACAGTTAGTGAGAAAAATTTACTCCAGAGAGGAGCAAAAAAAGCACTATATTACATATTAAAGGTGCAGTAAGCGATTTCTGAGAAACGCTGTTGATATTTGAAATCACCAAAACAAACACGCCCCTACCCAAAATGATCACACCTCTATCTTGATAGCTTCGCCTCCAAATTCACAAACACGACTTGACACACGCACACGGCAGCCATTGTAAGTCCACAAGACCAAAAGTGCATAGAAGTGTGCCATTTGGGATTCAGCCTTTCAACAGTTTTTCTCAGAAATTGCTTACTGCACCTTTCATTATATTTTTACTCTAATACCATTAAAAGTTATTATTATAACTTTATTATTATAAAAACGTCCTTAAAGGGATAGTTTGAAACAACTTGAGGGTTAGTAAATGATTTCATTTTTGGGTGTACTATCCCTTTAAATGCGATTATATACAAATCAGTTGTTAATTAATCTTTAATAATAATGTACCAGTTGACAGGGTTCCATGTATAGTTTACAACATTAGTTGAGAACGATTTTTTTTCCTTGTGAAAAATTAACATGCACTATATATCCATGTATATACCCAAATGAATCAATATTGAATCACAAGCTCATGAATCGAATCGTCAATACCACCCCCACCCCCCAAATTCTCACTCCTAGCTGAACTCAAAAGTTGGCAGCCCTGATATACCACCCTTCCAAGCGGATAATTTTGAAATATCTTTTTCTTTTCAACATGTCATTCCTCAACTCTGTTGCAGAGACAGTCTTGCTTTTTGCCATTCATCTCATTTATATTCAGAGGAGAGGAAAATGTGACAGTAATTCGTGAAATCACTCTCAGCCATGCAGAGGTGGTGGCTGAAATAAGAAAAGCAGGATACAGGGAGCGGGAACGCACCGGATCTCTGTCTGACTGTCATGACGTGAGAAAAGATAATGCTCCTGTCTGAGAACAGCTTACAGCACTGCTCTTTTCTCACTTTTAAAATAGTCCCTTTTAACTTTTCTTCTAAAGAATGAAAGAAGAAAATGAATCGAAATGCAGAATGATCAGATGAAGGAACACAGCTAGCTGGTTTAATGCTCCAGCATGCAAACACCTCTGAAAGGTCTAATAATGTTAGTGAGGAGTTAACGGTGCCAAATCAACACATCTGTGGGGTGGCACAGAGCATCAAGACCAAATCCACTGACTAGGTAAACACATAAAGAAATGTTTTCTCTATGCAAGCAGCATTTAAACATAGACTCTATGTGTTTAAATGTTTATAAAATCAGTTATCGGCCAAAATGAAAGCATATTTTGAGCACAGCTTGCATTCTCTTTCCCCAGATCAGTGGATCTGACCCTAGCCATGGAGATTTGCCCCTTTCCCAGTGGTTCATGCCCGTGTATCTACAGAGGCAGGGGTGGGTTAGGGTTACAGCAGGCAGATTATAACAGTCATGTGTCATTTTCACCAGGACAAACTACATCCTCTCTGTATTTTAGCAGGCACAACTCTGAACGTACCTGTTTTTCCCTTGGGGCCGTGCTAACTGCCGTCAGAACAGAAGAGGAAAGAGGGAAGGGACAGAAAACCACAATGATAATTATAATAATTCAAAATAAAAAGAAAACAGAGAAAGAAAAGATAGGACACCAGTTAGAAACCAAACAGACGACAGAGAAGAAATGAGAAATGATTGGCATATTCACCACAGAAGCAGAGGAGAAATGACGACCAGCATGCAGATCAATTTAACTGGCACATTTCTAGTTGATTCAAAGTTAAAAACACACCCAAGTGACTTTCTTACTTGCTTTCTTACCTTTGTAACTTTGTAAAAATCATTTGGAAAGTAACCCCTAATCTATGACCTGGACTCAATTGTTGAGGAGAAAAGAACTGTGTGCTTGAGCTAACATCCACAGGAAGGCAAATCTGTGCAAAAAGGATTGGCTGTCACTGCTATAGTAAGGCTGAAACAACTAATCGATAAATTCAATAATGAAATTGACAAACTTCATTATCTATAAGTTTTAAATTTGAAAAATTGAAGTACAACTGATCATTAGGTCAAGATCATTGCCAGACAAGCACATTGTGTTGTTATAGTTTATGCCAGGAATACTCAAATTACATTTCGCTCAAGGGACACTTTTAGAAAATGCAGGATGACCAGGGGTCAGTGAATAAATAACTAGGCAATACTTGATTTTCATTTGGCATTGACGGAAGTATAAACCACAGTTATGTGTTACACTAGCCTCATATTTTGAATCAAAACAGTAATAAATGCTGGTCAGTCTTTGAAAGGCATTTTTCATCACTATGTCCAACGACAATGAATGAAAAAAAAGTAAACCTTATTTACGCGTAAATACAATAAAGTCGTAATAAATTGTGTATTTTGATGTACATCCTAGTGAAATGGATTATCGAAAAAGAAAAAACAACAGCGTAGGAAGTGGAAGCTTGCATTCGATTGTAAGAAATTGGTGGGTTTTATGCAGACTAATGGCGCTTTTTTTCGGTTTGCTTTTCCACTGCAGTTTAGTACCGCTTCAAAGCGGGTGGGATTATAGACTGAGTTGCGCCGCCTCTATTGCCGTGGATCCGCTCCTCGGCTACCATCGAGTCTGGCACCTCGTCTACTGACCATGTAAAAAAAGTTGCACGAACAAATGATACTGCGGTGGCTGTTACTGATTATTTAAATCTAGCGGGTTTGGTGTCTCGTGTTTCAAATCCAATTATGCTGGTAGTGACGATTCTCTCTGACCAATCAGTGATCTGCAGTGTTTACACATCACAAAAAGTATCAGTACGGAGGTGGTACTATTTAAGTGAGCCGTACCGTTCCATACCGAGCCGTCCCATGCAGTGGAAAAGCGCCATAAGTGATTGGAGAAGTCTGCCATACATCACCAGAGAGAGGTCTGTCATTTTCACCAGAAGATCGAGTTATGACGTTTTTATTAAAAATTATGAAGTCAAAAATAATAGTTAAAAAAAAAAATCAAACATATGCATGGATGAATTGTTCACAATAATATCAATAACATGCATTTAAAAATTGGTCGTTATTTTTGTTTTTGCACACAAAAAGTATTGTTCAGTCACGTGGACTATTTTAACGATGTCTTTACTACTTTTCTTGGCCTTGACAGTGGTAATCACGTTGCAGTCTATGGAGGAGTCAGAGAGCTCTCAGATTATCAAAAATATCTTAATTTTGTTCAGAAGATGAACGAAGGTCTTACGGGTATGGAACGACATGAGGGTGAATAATTAATGACAGAATTTTTATTTTTTGGGTGAACTAACCCTTTAATACAATTAATAAATTAACATTGCAGCCGTTTACTTTACTTGTAAATACTTCGCATGTAAAATTTTAAAAGTTTAAAGTTCAGAACCAGCTGGTACCAGCATTTCTGCAGTACTGGTAGTACCGGTTATATTTGGTATCCGCTGATAGACGATGCTTTCAAACGCTCTTGTTCATGTTTGAATCGAGATCGTGATCTTTTAACGATTAATCGTGCAGCTCTAAGTCTTAATGATTTTTAAGGGAGGCTCTTCTCTGGTATCAAGAACCACAAAATTTTACTGGTATTTTAACCGACTACTGAAATTTTGGTACCGTGACAACCCTAGAACATAATTTAAAATTTTCTTTAAATATCATCTATATCATATGGAATGTATTTATTATGCAAGCATTAAATGAGTCATATACTGTATGAGTCTGAAGGGAGCGTTACGCAAGTCTCACGTGATACTAAGGTGAGTCTCAGGTGAGCCTGATGTGAGTCACACTTGAAAACAAAGAACTGTACCAGAAGAGCCGGAGGGGGGCGGAGCTCCAGCCTTCTGCCATATCGTGGCCTCTGCCGCCAACCGTCTCACATACACCTCATTCACGTCTAGCAGGATATTTTCAGGCTTTATGTCTGTATGGATGATCTTGCATTTCGTGTGTAAGTAATCCAAGCCCTCGAGAACCTGGAGGAGAGAAATAAACGTGTCTGAATTAGGGATGTCCATAAATTCCCATAATCGATCATTGTTTAAATTAATGATCAGTTAATCTATTAATTGTTAACTGTAACTTTTTAAATCTGAAGCGGGGGGGCGCTACAAAGCTATCATGTTACTTAAAGGGATAGTTCAATTATCCCATGATTCACTCGCCCTCAAGCCATCCTAGGTGTATATGACTATCTTCTTTCAGACGAACACAATCGGAGATAGATTTAAAAATATATCCTGGCTTTTCCAAGCTTTATAATGGTAGTGAATGAGGCCAGATTTTGAAGACCCAAAAAATTAATCCATCCATCATAAAAATAATCCATACGGCTACAGGTGGTTAATAAAGGCCTTTTGAAGCGAAGCGATGGGTTTTTGTGAGAAAAATTCAATACCAGGGGTTAGATGGAGCTGCAATGTGTATACCGTATGCTGGTAAAAACAAGTCTGAGAAACTGTTGTTTCAAATTGCCTGTACTTTTTTAACATCTTTATGACTCACCTGTCGAAGAATGCTTTTCACACAGATCAGAGGCAGACCCATGTAGTTCGATTTGATGATCCATTTCAACAGCTGGTGACCGAGCACCTCTAGTACCATACACACATCTGAGAGGTCAAGAAGTCAAGGACAGAGTTTGTGATCATTAAACCACACGAATCCTGCTATTTAAATACGCGTCCCAGAGAGAATGAGTGCCACAGTTTCGTTTTCTACAGATACTTAAGTGTGTTTTTCATTTGATAAAAAGCTATCGGCAAAAACGACACAGAACCTCAGAGGTCTTCACGACAAACCAGCTGAATAAATGTTCCGTTTAACTTGTGCAGCACTTTATTTAACAAAAAATAAATAAATAAAAACTAAAGAAATTGTTATATTTTCATTTGATTACATTTTAAAAGAATTAAATTGTTAAGGTATCATTCATTAAATTTGGTTAGACATGTTTTATGATGATTTAAATTTAACTAACTCATTAAAACGGAATCCAGAAAAATGAAACAGAAAAGAGAAATTACATGGAATTTATGAAAAAAATGAAATTGATTTTATAGGGCCCTAAAAAAAAAAAAAAAAAGAGATAGTCCTAGGAAATTCAAATTTGAAGAATATAAAATCATGTAGGCTTGAAAGTCGAGATGGAGAGAATTATTATGAGAAAAGATTATGAAAACAAGTTTTGAATCATGAATCATGCACAATAAGAACAAGAGCATGTATTAAAGTAAACTGAGTCAATATTGATTTTATGTTGACTTTAAATGACAGAGAAGACTTCAGATATGACTTCTACAGCTAAAAGAGGTCCATCATCATGACGATCACGTGACAGGCAGTAAAGGATACGAACACCATTGACACCAGAGATTTTGAAGTCATCAATGAGCTGTACTATCCTCTCTCGTTTGGTGTCTGTGGGGTCGCTGTCTCGCACCTGAGGAAAAACTCTGTCAGAATATATATATATATCTTTGTTTTAAATTTGTAATTAAAATGGTTAATGTATTCAGTTCTCAGACTTACACATTTCAGTAGTTTAATCTCATCCAGTGCAGTCTCAGTGTAGTGCTGGGCACTTTTAACCACTTTCAGTGCCACAAACCGTTTCCGTCTACAAACAAATATCATATATTGTTGAATTCACACAGACAGTCGAACAGCATGTGCGGCGGACTATCCATACATGACTATCTGGCTGACTATCCATAATCTGACATCGGCTTACATCTGAATATTTAGAGATTGCGCATCTAGTTCCAGCAGTTTAATCTCAGGGATTAGGATTCACGTAGATCCAAGCATGTAAAATACTCACTGTAGATCCCAGCACAGCCATACTGTGGAGAAATGACCCCATCCCAGTTTCCTGACCACGTGATATCTGCCATTAAACAAGTCTCCAATTTTTACTGGATAATACCCTCCTGAAAAAAAAAAAAATTGTTCCATAACATACATTCAACTAGTCATTATAGGTCATTACTATATATAGTAAATTAAATAATAAATAATAAAGAGTCTATTTTTTCAAAAGCTTTGAATGTGGCTCATTCATTCAAAAATTATAAATGGAACAATATGTTTTGTAATATTAGTTGTTACTGTTCCAAGTCTTTTGTTTCATAAAGTGAGGCTGTTTTGCACCAGGGATATTTTTGATAACTAAAACTAAAAATTAAACTATTGTTAAACTATGTTAATTGTAATAAATCTGAAATAAAACACAAATATTAGATGAAAAACTTAAAATGAAAATCTGAAATGTGGCCTTGGCAACTAAATGAAAAAAATAATAATAATGATTGTAAATAAATAAAAACTAAAACCGAAATAAAAATAAAATTAAACCTAAATAGTTATATTTAAAAATAATAATAAAAATGACAAAAAGAAAATGACAAAAAATTTTACTAAAATTAAAACTGAAAATATAAAAATAAAAGCTAAATCAAAATATTAATTAAAAACTATAATATAGGTCTGCACAATATATTGCGATTTATCGCAAATTTTATGGCATGTGATTTGGCAAAGGCTGCGATTATTTTATGCACAGCTTGTCAGAGCTGTACAGCTCTGTGATCAGTAGTAAATGCTGCTCCATCTGAAAGCCAGAGGGCGCTCTTGCGCAGAAACTCTAAAAATGCCCTGCTGCAGAAGAAGATAACACGCATCATTCCAGGAAATCCCTATGGGCATCATACTATCACTGTAGTTGGATAAACAGAAGATTGAAACGCTTTGATTAATTAAACATGACTAATAAACAAATGACTGCCTTATTCTGTGTAAGAAGCCACACCGTCTCACAGAAGGATGCTCAATTGTCGTTATGAAGTGAGTTTGGAGTAAAAACATGTTATTAAAGGGGGGGTCTAATGCTATTTCATGCATTCTGACTTATTTACACTGTTAAAGAGTTGGATTCTCATGCTAAACATGGCCAAAGTTTTAAAAAACTAGCTGAACGTATAATGGAGTATTTCTATGCCAAAAATACTCTTCCGATTCCTCACAAACTTCTGACATTTTTTTTCGAGTATGGCCCTTTATTATGTAATAAAGGGTGGAATTCCTTGTATGGGCACTTCCCCCAGAAGGGCGCGCACGCACACATCGACCAGAGCGACCAGAGCAAGAGCATACCCATCAACGTTCGGCTTTACGGAAGTCGTCAGCAGCCCTGCACAGGACTTGCTCAAGAAAGATTTGTCACTTTGTTTTTAGACCACGAAATCAACAATGTCACCAAAGTGTCTTTTTTTGTCTTTTTTGTCTTTTTTCACAAAACTAACTGTGATTAGATGCATATTTCTGAGATTTACATCATGTTATAAGATTTTGGCGATATCACCCATCTCTTTAAGTTGGACAACATTATATTAAAGGATCAATAAGTATGATAATCCTACCTTTACAGTAATCTGACGGATTCTCCTGCTCCTCGTCATCTGACCCGAGTAATTCTGCTGGGGGTGGGGAAAAGTCTGGAGGGGGAGGGCTCAGAGCTTGTGGTGGGGTCGGCTGATTGGACGGGTCCCGTGGAGTGGGAGGAGTCGTGGAGAGAACTGAAGGTAGGCCCAGTGAAGGTGCTATTGGAGTGGAAGGCGTGTCTGGAGACGAGAGGACGCTGGGTGAGGGAACCACTGTGATGGGAATGGAGTGTGGGAGGGGGGCCGGAGGCTGCAGGTCTGGGGGACTCTGGGAGAGGTTTAACGGGGGTGTCGGGGGCGACTCTGGAGGGGTGGAGGATCTGTGGATGGTGAGGATGTGGCACAGTTCATCGGAGGAGGGGATCTGGGGTCTGAAGATCAATAAATAAGAGAAGAAGAGATGTTTAAATACAACATCAGGTGGTTGACATCCTGTGTGAAAGTACACTCTTCTACATAACACTTATCTGTTGTCTATGCCAAACGCAGCCATGTTTAAAGGCGCAGAATGTTACTATTTATAGTCAAGCATCGCTGATGATAACTTCATAAATAATACATCAACAGCTACTACTTTTCATAAGCAATCTACAGCTGTGACTTTCATATCTAGGGCTTATGATGTCACTCATATTCTTCGACCATCTGTGCGATTCAAAACATCAATGCATCATCTTAATATAAGGCCACACTGTGTCTCAGACTATCTAATATTTTATTAAATAGCCAATAAGTACATTTAAAAGGGATTAGCAACATTGGTCGACCAATATCGGTTTGACCAATAATGATATCTAGAGAGCAATGTGGCCATTATAATGGCAAACATGAACATTATACACAAATACATTCTATTAATAATAGAATAGTATAACAATAGTACATAATTGTTTGATATTAATGAGCATTACAGATCACTTCAATGCAACATTAAAAGCATGTCATTTTCTGTCTGTGCTACTGGCATAAACAGTAATGAAAGCTGATGGGGTAAATATAATGTCTTCTTAGAATATGACACTATGAGCACGTGATTATTTATGTAGGGGAAGCACGTACATCTGCTCTACACATCTTCTCCAGCCTACTTCTGAAATTCTGTATCGCAGCACTGCTATTGAAATTTAATAGTTTGTAATTTTACTTATTTGACCGTTTTACTTTGTACTGAAATTTAATGTGTACTAAATTAAAGGATTAGTTCACTAATTAAAATTTCTTGATAATTTACTCACCCCCATGTCGTCCAAGATGTTTACGTCTTCCTTTCTTCAGTTGAAAAGAAATTAAGGATTTTGAGGAAAACATTCCAGGATTTTTCTCCATATAGTGAACTTCAATGGACACCAATGGGTTGAAGGTCCAAACTTCAGTTTCAGTGCAGCTTCAAAGGGCTCTACATAATCCCATATGAGGAATAAGGGTCTTATTTAGCGCAACAATCGGCCAAGTTTATATACTTTTTAACCACAAATGCTCGTCTTGCACTGCTCTGCGATGCGCCACGCATTTCGTAATCATGTTGGAAAGGTCACGCGTGATGTAGGTGGAAGTACCGCAGTAGGGCGAAAAACTCCATCTCATTTTTTCCTCCAACTTCAAAATCCCCTGACATCGTTGTTTTACCTTTTTTTTGTAAAAGCCATTTGACTTAGTCTTCGCTTTGTAGACACTGGATCGGTACTTCTGCCTACGTCATGCGTGACCTTTCCAACGTGATTACGTAATGCGTGGCACATCGCAGAGCAGTGCAAGACGAGCATTTGTGGTTAAAAAGTATATCAATTTTTTTTTATTTTAGACAATGACCGATCGTTTCGTTAGATAAGACCCTTATTCCTCGTCTGGGATCATGTAGAGTCCTTTGAAGCTGCACTGAAACTGTAATTTGGACCTTCAACCCGTTGAACCCCATTGAAGTCCACTATATGGAGAAAAATCCTGGAATTCCTCAAAAACCTTAATTTCTTTTCAACTGAAGAAAGAAAGACATAAACATCTTGGATGACATGGGGGTGAGTAAATTATCAAGAAATTTTAATTCTGAAGTGAGCTAATCCTTTAACAAATGTGGGAAAATGATATCTGTGCATGATCTGTGGTTCTTATCCATGATAAGAACGTATGTATGAATGTACGTACGTAACGTATGTATGTATGCAATCTGTACCTAATGTGTATTGTTCTGATTTTTTCAGGCATGTGTTAAAATAGGTTCCACGTGCATGGACTGAGAGGGAGGGCCATGAGTCAATATGCTTATCTGGAGAAGTGACTCCCATGGCCACCCTCCTATATATTTTTAGCAGCACCTCACGGAGCAGAAACCCAGATCTGGATTCTGCCCAGTAAAACACACTCACCCCAGCTCCAAACTAGAGATCTCCACTGCTGCTGCTGCTGCTGCTTTGCGGTGCTTCTTGTTTTTCTTCTTCTGCTTTTTGCCGTGGCCGTTCAGGGGAAGGCTGTTATCACTGCTGAATACTGCCATGCATCAGAGAGAATATCATATAACAGAATACATATTAGACACGCTGTTATAGGCACCCCCACCCCCAATTCACTATATATGAGTAACTAATGGAGGGCAATCCAGCAGCATGCATAAACAGATCGAGGATATTACATCGTCAACAGGCTATATGACTTTACTAATCCCATGCATTTATCAAAAATCCACCGAATAATTCATACGAAACAAAAAATCTGTGAAAATCCAAACATTAGATCCTCTAAACGTGCTCGCGCTTAGCTTTACCGCTAACACAGGCTCTAGTCATCAAAACAAGCGTCATTTTAACCCTCCGACAAGCAGACATTGTTGAATTTATACTCGAGACACATAATACATCCACAGATATTTACATGTTTAAGGCTGTTTAGCTGTTTTTTAGTAAAAACACTCTCACCGTTCATCGATATCATCGGGACAGCTGTCACCTCACGCACATTCGCTTGTTGGTTCTGCGCATGCGCATTGGGCACAGAGTTGTACTGACAGCAGCTCGTGCAGACGGTCCATGCCATATGCCCACTGTGATTAGATATAAACAGAATAAATACCAAATAATATTTTTTTTTTTTTTTTTTTTTTTACTTATTTCTAATATATTTGGCTAATTTAGTGAAAAAATACACGTAAATTATCGTGTGTGCTTTTTTTAATCTGAAGCAAGAAATTGTCATATTTTTGTTATGGATGCCAATATATCAGTCTGACCTCAGAAAGCATTAAACTGTCTAATTTTATTTGGCCAAAAGTGTCAAGGTTGAGGCTAGGATGACACGGCTGAAGGGATACATCAGGTTTTTCATTTTAATTATTTTAGTAATCTAATGTTTAGCTACTTTTTAGGCACATACTAAACCTTTATATGTAAATTATGTGTGATAATTTTTGGTGACACTTTACAATAAGCTTCCATTTGTTAACTTTAGTTAACTACATTAGTTAACATGGACAAAGAATAAACAATACTTCTGCATTTATTAATCTCAGTTAATGTTAATTTTAACATTTACTGATGCATTTTTAAAATCAAAGGTTGTATCTGTTAATTTAATGTATCTAAGCTAATATGAACGAACAATGAACAGTTGTATTTTTATGAACATTAACAAAGATTCATAACAAACGTATTGCTCATTGTTAGTTAATATAAGTCAATGCATTAACTAATGTTAATTAATGGAACCATATCGTAAGTGTTACCTATATATTTTCATAAAAACAGTTCAGAATTTAAACAAAAAAAACCTTTTTTGTTATTTCTGCCACCAACATGTCAGTTTATGTCCCAGGGGAGATGGGACACATCTATTTAAAATATCGGCTACATCCTGAAATCGCACACTTCCCTATGTAGTAGGCGAAAAAACAGTATGTAATAAAAACAAGCATGTCTGAATTCACAGTACTCATAAAAGAGTACCAAAAGTTGACCTACTTCTTCCAGTGACATTCTGAAGTGTGCACAGGACACTTTACTATCCCATGAGGCCACGCCCATGGGAGAGGATTTGTGAATGGCAGCGAAGCAACGTAACTGATGCTGGTAGGTCACATGATAATGACAACATGGCAAATGTAGTTCGTCCAGATTACATTCATACTATATAGAACATACTTTTTAGTGGTCTTGAAGTAAATAAGTACCTACTCAAGAGTATGCGATTTTGGACACACCCATTGTTCTGGTGTCAAGAGATATACAAAATTCAAACCAAACACGTCTTCACTGTTAAAATTATAGCTTTATTTTTTTTCCAGATACAAATGTCCATTTCACTCATTTTAACATTTCAGCTTCCAATTTCTCCTGATTGGAGAGAGTAAATCTGTCCAAGTAAAAAAAAAGAAAAAGAAAAACATGTCCTCTTCACAATATGTACAGGCACATATACACAATTGTTAGCAAACTATACACAATACAAATACAAAAGAGTAAGTCTTTTGACTGGGTTTAAGTTCTCTTTTATCCCTAACTTCATTAGAAAATAACCATATATTATTTCTATTTTTTATTTTTTTTACCCTTGTATAAAAGTTGTGTAAAACTCGGTGCCGGGCAAGGGCTCCATATACACCAACGATTCTCTAAACAACGGTCTGAATTGTTTATCTGCAAGGATACAAAGCTGTATTCCACACAATTGGCAAAACAGTAAATCGCAAGACTGTACAAAAAAGATTTCGCTGGATTCTCTCAGAGAAAAGTGCACATAACAGGAGATTTGCTAAAAAAAAAAAAAACCTCAACGTCATGTACAAAGCGCTACAATTACTTACAAACTCTCATGCATTCACACACACACATTCTCAGACAGTGTTTTTATGAACGTCATGCACTCATAATGCAGTCCATCGAGTGGACCTCTCAAAAAGCACCCCAATCAGAAAATCCAATCAAATCTCAAGCATGCATCAGCCTATAATAATCAAAAAATACACCAAGAGGCCAAACACATTCAACAACAGGATAATAAACATACACAGAATGAGAAAACTAATAAGTTTCCCATTTTTAAAACCCAACCCTGTGCATACATTAGTATGATGAAGCGTAATAGTTCAAAATCGCATAAATAAATGCAGGAACAGGGAAGCCTTCAAAGATACATTTGAGATGTCTAGATAGCATTGAATTCATTATTTTCAGTTCTATACACAAAAGGGACCGTGTTGATGCTTCAAGATCAAACTACAAAAAAATTAGACATTATGGATGAGCCAAAATGTAAACACAAAGTGCTTCAGGCAAAAACATACTTTATGTAGCTAAAAAGAACGGGTGCACAAAAAAAATTAGAATTTGCACCTTCATCATCACGTTTAACACAGATCACTCCAGGAAATGAGCTGGTAGGGAAAACTATGAAATGAATTAGGCTACACAAGAGCGTTTGTACTGAATCCATTGAGAATCCTGAGACTCCGCCTCGTATGATCTTTACAACAGGCAACAGCTGTGCCACAGTTCATCTTCTTCTTGATTTGGCAAGTAATGTCAAGCATGTTTACTTGGTAGACATTATAAAAAGTAACAAAGAAGGCACATTTGGCGGTCATGTATAAATAAGCATTATTTACAATATAATAAGTTAGTTTCTATTCAGTGTCTGATGTACACAACTCTCAAGCCAACTGCTGCTTTTCAAATCATTGAGACAAGTGAATAAAGATGCTTTTCTCCATTTGTTAACCCAATATCTCCCAAGAAACTGGGCATTCCAGCTGCATTGAAATTTCATTTGAGACTCAAACCGCATGAGAGTAAATCTTTGAGAATTGTGCTCTCTTGTGCTGTTAAATACAAAGCATTAGGAAATCAATGCCATGTCAGTGTGGGTTAATCTCACAAATCATGCAAGGATCCGGGTCTTATTTCATGCTCAAATCAAATAAATAAGAAATTTATTTTGATTTAAAAAATTAAAAAATAAAAATAAAGCCCTTTTTCAGGACCATTAAAGGCACAATATGTAATTTTTCCGCCACTAGAGGTCACTTATTCAAAACAAAGATGTAGCTTGGTGATGCCTTGATTTCGCAGAATCACAGATGGTGTTGTCTTCACATCTACAGCCGGTGGAAAAGAATTGGGCAGTAATCATATTCTTGGATGAGCTAATGTATTAAATATTTATTAACATTACTGTAGTATGAAGCAGGGTGTGGCTGAAAGTCATTGGAGCGATTGCTAATGAGAGACGAGCACGACACACGGCTAGAGAGAAGCGGAACTTATATTATGAAGCAGACGACCTCTTCCGCTTCTTCCGGTCATGCGTATGTGGGGAAACGCAGCTCTGTTTTATCATATTAGATACATTTGAGTTTTGAAAGTTGATGTAATGCTACTCTGCGTTAGCTCGGCGGATACTATGAGACACTCGTTGCACACTGCGGCAAACTAGATCGATATTAGGCATGGTAAAACATGGTACTCACGGTAAATCAAGAAAACGAGATTTAAACAATAAGACTTACTGTGTTGAGCTATATAACATGATTAGTTTTCTATTGACGAATGTATCCAAACAGTTGCTCGCCTGTCTAATAAAAACACATAATATATTAAGGCGTCTTTGGTGTTTTTATGGTTTCTACAAAATAAAACCCGAAATCAAGTATAACGCGGGTATGATGTCATTGATAGGTGACACACGGACACGGTCCGTGTCCTGTTTAAAATTGCTTATTTCTCTGGATTTAAACATTCTTGGAAACATCTGGGATAATGTAAGTACACAAGTCAACAAAATATATAACATTGTTCTAGTGGTTTTTGGACATTTTAATCCAAATGTTACATATTGTGCCTTTAAGATTGTGAATTATGACATTTTTACGAGACTCACGATGCAATGCAAACTAATATATCATTTTTCGTTTTAAGTGTGAAAATATAATTTCTTAATTTCTTTTTTGTTGATTTGAGAGTGAAATGTAACCTGAACCCATATTTTACAGGGACCTATCACAAATATTTGGCGTGTGAAGATGCATTAATGTTATGATCAACTAAACTTAACCAGGTTATAGTGCTACAAATCAGAATTCAGATGATCACATTTAACAATTTTGTATCCCTGTGTGAGAAATTCTAGATATTTGAGATCCTTAAAACAGCAGAAAACCTGAAAACTGTGACCTTTTGTCCTTCTTTTGCATGCACACATAAAGCTACACACAAACATGCACACAAATATTGTGCTCTTATAACATGTTCTGGCACTTGTGTGCTTAGACTTACTCTACAGTCCCTGTAAAAGCTTAATACTTGTTTTGATCTGCAATACTAATGTAGAAATGTTAGTATAAAAGGTTAATACAACACGGCCAAGGACAGTCTTTGACTTGGGATTTGATAGTGGAGGAGCAGAACACTTCTAAACCTGGAAAAAAAATATTCCTTGTACAGTAGAAGTAAATGTGGGACTTGTCCACGGCGCTGACATGATTGTAATGGTTGAACGTGACAGATTTTGTTGAAACGGTTCATGAAACTCTATACAGTAGATCTGATCACTTGAATGGAAGTAAAAACAATATAAAATTTGTCTTAGCATGTCACAACATGTGAGAGCTGCTTCAGTAGTGTCATTAAAATAGACTCGGGTCAGAGAATTTGAATTAAGTAAACTTCACATATACAGCAGACCCTTTCAGACAAAACACTTCATAATTAAACATTCTCTCTCTCTCTCTCTCTCACACACACACACACACACACACACACACACACACACACACACTTCCCATCAGTCAATACTCCGGTGAGCAGTTCAGAGTCTCAGTCTGAAAAGCAATCCTTCTCCAATAAAAATCCCATTAAGGTTTTATCGGAAGAAAGTGATCATTACTTCATTTCCTGTTCCCTTTTGTTAAGAATATACAGCAAGTTTATGTGAACGGTTGCAGAAGCACCCAAGGGCTTGAAGTAGTGGTTGCATTACATCAGCCGATCAGTCGAAAGCAGTGGTCTGATTTCTCTCAGATGTGATTATTGATGATTTTAGACAACAGGGTAAAAGGTCAAAGCCTAAAGGTCAGTGACTTTATTCTCCACCAGGGCGGCGACCTGCTGAAGCCGATACGCCAACTGCATCTTTTGACCCGCAGCGTCTTCCTCCAGAGACATGATAATCTGCACATAATGCAATATGAGAAATAGATTAATTTTGCTCTAGCACAAACAACATGAGAAGCTTAAATCCGTCCCATACTGACCTGATCATAGTATTTGTTGATATACTTGTACAGCTCATGCAACGCCACCAAACTGTTCATCTCGGATGCAAAGCTCTAAAAACAGACAGTCATCAGAATCTTAAAATAGCACGTTTAAGTGTTCATGATAAAGAAAGGAGAAAATATTTTCAAAAGGAAGGAAAGATAAGTTTAAGACACAAAAATAATGTCATTTTTTACATCTTAAATACATGTGAGAGTACACTAATTATATATATATATAATTTTATTTATTTTCTATTTTTTTGGGTTGGGGGGAATGAAGATTAAGATTTAGTGTACTCTCACATGTATTTAAGATGTAAAAAATGCCATTATTTTTGTGTCTTCAACTTATCTTTCCTTCCTTAAACTTATCTATTCCCCCCAGTATTTTTTTAAAATATATATTAATATTAAATATATATGAATATATAATTGTTATATATATTATATATTGTTTAAATATACATTTTTTTTAATATATTTTTAAATTTTACAATTATCAATTCAAAAGTTTAAACCACATGACAGTGTTTTTTTTTTTTTTTTTTACAAATATCACAAATTATTAATTTAAAAGATGTTTAATGTTTTAAAATGGTTCATTCAAAAAGTTGTCGCATCACATAATATGGTGTTTTTTTTATACAAATATCATGCATTATTTATTCAAAGATATTTTTAATATTTTACAATTTTATGTACAATTTTATTCAAAACATTGTCACACCACATGACGATTTTGTTTTTACAAACAAATTACAAATATTTTTTAATATTTTACAATCAATTCAAAAAGTTGTTGCACCACATGAAAAGCTGTTTATTTTACAAATATTTTTAAAAATATTTTATATATTAAATATTAAATTTCTTTTTTTTTTTTACTAAAATCAAATTATTTATTCAAAAACATTAAAATAGTTCAAAAATAATTAAAAAAGTACTAACAAAAAAAATTAGTCAAAATAAATTGTAATTCAGAAATTAAAAACATGATCATCATAAAAAAGGTGTATTCAAGTCACTGTATGTGTAATTTTGAATAAATTAATGTCACGTCATTGACCCTTAAACTAGACATTGAATCCCAGATTCTCAATGTGGTTTGATACTTTTGGACCCTGCTGTCTGTTAAAATGTAAAAACACAGTCGGAGTAGAATACAATTCAGTCTCACCCCTGACAGCTCTGTGAGGGTTGAATTCATTTCCTGGTAACAGCCAGACACAGCGTTGTGAATATCACTGTAGTACCTGCAGGAGAGGAAGAAGCTTTATAGCACTAAATATCATGAACTTCGTGCATCCATTTCAGTGCTTATATATGTGTTTGAAAAGGGCCGTATCGCTGTATAACGTTTAGAATTTCTCACCTCTCCACCAGCTGCTTGTATCGTGGGATTTCTCTGGCGTACAACAGCTTATTCACTGGAGAATCCTGAAGGACAAGACACATGACATTGAGTTCCTTTCATTGCTACAGCATCTTTGAGCTTTTGCTTATTTTCTTTTTTCTCTTTCCTTCCCTTGTTCATCTTCTCGCTCTACATGCACACTCTCTACCATAATGAGGTCACAGCTAGAGAGGTCAAGAGGTTAATTGCTATACTGACCCGGCCCACTTTGTGCTCGGATGTAGTGCAGGAATCAATGAAGGTCTGTGCGATAACGGAGAGGACGGCATCCACGCTATCCGTCACCTGTACGTCAAAGACAAACTGAGGATTCTTCAAGATGTTGACCCAGAAACGCAAAGGCAAACTGCAGACGGAGGAAAAACAAGAGTGTATTTAAATAAACATTTAATATAACGAACATAAAAACATCAGGGTTCTTACACTTTCTAACCAATGATTTTCCATGACCTTTCCAATCATTTGCAATCACAGAGTAAGGATTTCTAAAAATCAATCTCTAATGAATCATTCAGACCAATTTCTGAACCAGTTCGACCAACTGATTGGGGGGAAAAAAGAATGATTTGCTTACTTAGAAAAAATTAACACAAGGACAATGACTAGCCAACTAAATATTACAAAATGGAAATATGTACAAAAATTTATATTCACTACAGACATTTGCAGGTTTCATAAATTCCCAGAGCTTTTCCATTATCTTTGTAATTAATGGATTTTAAAATTATTAAAATTCAAACTAATTCAAGATTACTGGATAAAAGTTTTTTTTCTCAAAATGCTTCATTAAAAAGTTTTATAGATCAAGGAGACGTAGGCAGTAATGCCGACCTGTTTGTTTTCCAGATGTGAACAGTCTCTGGGTCATCGATGCCATGTTTCTCCGCCATGTCATCCAGGAAGTCAAAGAAGAACCTGACAGCGATGGGTGGAGGGCGTTTCGTGCTCAGTATGGCTACAAAGACGTCATCTACAAACTTCTGCAGAGTGCCCTGAAGATACACATTTATAAACAGAGCAGCTTTCAATCACACTGACAGTCAGCAGCAGAAAACAGATCTCAAACAAACATGAGAAGCGGCAGGATCCGTTTGATGTGTTTGTGTGTGTGCTGTATTAAAGATGACTCAATCACAAACATCTCACGTACTTTCATTGAAAGCAGTCGTGTAAGGTAGATCTCAGGAATGGCTTTTGCCCGCTCTCTCTCTCTCATGCTGCTCTTCCTGTGTTTGGGGATCTCGGGGTCTTCGCTCGGCTTCACCAGATGCCACAGCCGAAGACCTTCCTCTTCCTCTCCCTCCAGCATTGGAGTTTCTACAGCAATTGCAAGGAGCAGACCAGATATCAATAAGAAATATATCATTTTTGCTCTCTGATGGTCAGTAATGAAGTGAATTAAGTGTAAAAGTGATGACTGTTTATATTTGATTGACCAAAAAGTATTAAACTTACTCTCTCCAGTCTGGTAGACCTGATTGACTCCAAGAGAACTCTGGGAACGAGGGATGAGAGCGACAGTGGCCCCATCAGGTACCTGAGAAAACAAGAGGAAAGAGATAGAGAGAGATCAAAAATCAAGTCAACCAACTCAAAAATCAACTAACCAACTCACAAAATCAACCATCCATATCAAAATATCAACCAACCAACTCACAAAATCAACAAGTCAACTTACAAAATCAACCAACCATCTCTAAAAAAAAACAAAACAAAAAAAACAAACATCAACCAACCAACTCACAAAAATCAACCATTCATATCAAAATATCAATTTACAAACTCAGAGTCAACAATTCAACTTACAAATCAACCAACTAACTCACAAAATCAAACCAGTCAATTTACTAAACAAAATCAACCATCCGTCTCAAAATATCAACCAACTAACCAACAAAATCAACCAACCAACTCACAAAATCAACCAACCAACTCACAAAATCAACCAGTCAACTCAAAATCAACAATCCATCTCAAAATATCAACCAACTCACAAAATTAACCACCAGTCAATTTACAAAATCAACGAACCAACTCACAAAATCAACCATCCATCTCAAATATAAACCAACTCACAAAATTAACCACAGCTTACAAAACCAACAAACTCACAAAATTAACTATCCATCTCAAAATATCAAGCAACCAACTCACAGTCAACCATTCAACTCACAAAATCAACCAACCAAACAAAATCAATGATCCATCTCAAAATATCAAGCAACCAACTCACAAAATTAACCAATCAACTCACAAAATCAACCAACAAGAAAATTAATCAACCAAACAACCAACCAACCTACAAAGAAACCAGTTAACCATCCCACTAACCAATTAGCCAACCCACATTCAACCAACCAACCAACCCACCTATTAGTCAACAAATTAATCTGAATGAATGTGTAAAATGCAAGTCACAGTAAATGTCCAGCTGTACCTTGTAGTGCTGTAAAGTGTTGATCCGTTTCCAACGACCCTGAACGATGGCTGTGACATCATCATCAGAAAGAGTCAGGTGACCTGCTTGGCCGGATCGCCACTCTGAAGGAACACAATATGCAAAATATGAAGCTTTAACAAAAAAAAAAAAAAAAAAAAGTTTTCTTTAAAACAAACCGAACATAGTTGTGACTAGTCTAGATATATCTACCAAAACCGTACCAAGGTCCAGAGAGTCTGCGGCTGGTCTCTGGGAGAATGGCGCTCCTTTATAAATCTGGTCCAGGATTTTATCTTTAACCTGAGTGATGGTGTCAGTGTCCAGAACTTTAACAGGGCAGGGTTGGACCTCGACACCACTCTTCACCAGCACTGTCAGAGTCTGAGAAGAGAAACACAAACTCTTGTCTTATTCGATTTACTCATTTAGGAGATTTGTTTTGTGTAGCACTGAGATGGAAGTATTACAGAGACTCACCACAGAGCAGTAGTCGATGTCCTCTCTGAGCAGGTGGCTGTCGTTGAGAGTGCGTTTGGCTTTGCCTGTCACTGCATCCACTGGTCCTTTGTCTACCTGGTATTTAATAGCCCTGTACAGCTTGTACAGAGGCTCACCAGCAACCTCCTGCACAAATACACACACACACATTTACATGCATTAGCAAATGCATTTATGTTTGTCACAATAAATGCTGCTTATTTGTGGAAGAGGAAGTTTTATGAGATATTTTATTAAAACTATAACCCATGAGAAGCCTAGTGTTAAGGCCCCGATATACTTCAAGTGAAAAAGAACAAACTGGCGTGAAGTCATTTCGAACAATCAGGCCAAAATGAAGTTAATTTTGCACTTGTTTCGGAAATTCGAAACAGCTTGCCAAAGTGAACTTTCTGGAAAAGTTAGCTGGTAAACATCTTCGAAGTACCATTGATCTGTGGCGATTACATAATAGGTGGGTGTGGCTTTAAGTGCTCTGCCTTCTTCGACGTGGAAATCATTTCTTCTGTTAAGTCCATCGAGGTCAGACGTCCGGGAGTAAAAACATAAATACACTGGAGAGCTGCTTTACAGTAGAAATCGTAGTTGTATTTAAAAGAGACTGCTTGCTTTTAAACAATCCATTGTATAAAATGCAATATAAATAAACGTGACATGACAATGCTGGATTGAGAAATTGCAGAGCTTGTGCAAACATGTCCACATCGCTATAATCAGATGCTTTCTTAACCACGGTTTTCTCACAACTGTCATTTCCGTTGTGTGTTTATTTTGTTATTGAGAGGAAAGCGCACATATTTACATATTCATTAAACGGTGTGGGCGGCGTCGGGATGTTCGCTAACAGTATACCACTGCAAAGGTACTTCCAACTTCTTTTTACTGAAGAATGAAAAAGAACTTTGCTGTGAGTCTATCGGGGCCTTTACAGTGATTTTATCACAGTTAAGATACAAAGCAGAGCTCTGTGAACATGGCAAACACCATATAAATATAAAAACTATTTATTCTGATTTATTCTCATTATTCACTATCAATGCAAATGCATAGAATTGAAGCCATCACATGCTCTGATACCTTGAGGAAAGAGTAGAGACAGATGGACATCCAGTTGGTCAGCATCTTTTCCACAACCGTCTCAGTCCTACAGATGACAACATGTATATCACTTCAGATTAGATTTACTATAATCAGATCAAGACGGATCAGACCGATTGTTTTTTTGTTGTTTTTTACACAAACACATGATGTATTCATTTTTAAATGTATGTATTTATTTTATGTGACCTAGAACCTTGTTACATTATTTCTGAGTCTCAGAAACCCCAGGAAAAAACATGAATAAATGCAATTAATTTGAATAAGCTAGTAGTCTTATTAGCCTACTTATTATTACTTACTGAATATTATTGAATAATGTGTTCTTGAAAACATACACAAAGTTACAATACATAAAGATAGTAAATATTAATGCCAAGGTCATGGATATTATTCAAAGAACTCTTATACTGATAAAACAGTTGTTTTGGGTAAAATAACAATAATAAATGTATGTCAAATAAATAAAAAGTGAATGTGAAATACCTGCGCAGCATGAGTTTGGGGTTCTTGGCCACATACTGCTGCACTAGATCCCCCAGCAGGGTCTTCATAACATCAGTAAAGTACTCCAGCTTATCATGAAGGGCCATCGTGAGAAGAGACGCAACGTAACCTCGGTCTCTCTGTGAGAAATTCTGCTGTGCCTCCAGAGTATGGATGAACTAGAGGAATGAAGAGGAGAGTTTACCAGCATTAGTGCCACAGATGTTCCCTAGAATGTTCACTATAAGAGCATACTAGTTTGACCAATTTCAATCAAACAGTTCGGGCTTTCAAAACACTGCACTCGTAAAACATCTACAAAGCCTCAGACTACTGAGATAGATAAATATTTAAAACGCTAAAGTTCAGCGCTGAAGTTTCTTCACTGCTGCCTGACAGTTTGGCAGCTAAACACAGATAAAGCATCAAAAAGAGAGGATAGCGACTGAGATTTCCAAAATAATAAAAAACAAAAACTCTGTGCTAAACAGGCATCCACCTGCATTCAACACAAAATGAATATTACATTTGCTTTCTTTTTCATCCTTTGTTTAGTCTTTGAGGTGAAATAATGGCTCCAAAAACAGCCACTGATGCACTGAATACGCCAGCGGCATAAACACTGTAATTACACTCGGATTCCTTTTCCTCTGCAGGAAGCTAGAGTCGAACTGACAGCAAAAACAAGGCACTACACTGACCCGTATAAGGAAGAGTCTGTTGTTGAGCAGGTTGTTGAGCTGACCCAGGCCCTGCTCCACAGTCTGTCTACGAAAATCAGGCAAATCCAGATTCTGACTCAGTGGCGCGCCCTTCTGCCCAGGGAAGAAAACGCGCTCTGCATAAGTGCGGTAATCCAGAAAGGGGATACCAGGACCACCAACGTCACTGCTCAGATCCATCATCTCCGTCATCAGATCTGAAGGGCAGGAAACAGTTAGTTTAATGGTGTATGTGATGGATATTGTTAATCAAAATGTGCCTCTCAATTTGCATTAAAAAAAGTGGATGACAGAACATTGATAATGATATAATAATAATAAAAACAATTACAAACCATGTGTGAAGATTATCTATGTACATATATTTTTATCAATATACTGTGTGTATATCAATAATAATGTACATATGTTCATATTATATATATAAAATAAGTGTATAATATATATATATATATATATATATACATATACACACACACACACACATATAATAATTATTATTTATAATAAAAAAATAATAATGCATATGTACATATGTATATTAATAATTATCATTTTTAATATTTATATTAATAATTATAATATTTTATTAAAAATAATTATTATAATATTTGTATATATATATATATATATATATATATATATATATACACACACACGCATATTATATATATATATATATATATATATAATATGAACATATGTACATTTTTATTGTTTTATTATAAATACAGATAAATATATAGATATAAAATAGTTATATATCATACATTTTTTAATTATATATATATATATATATATATATATATATATATATATATAATAAAACAATAATACATATATACATATATATATTTATTATTATTTTTAATATTTATAATAATTATAATATTTTATTATGAACAATTATTCTAATATTTGTATATATATATATATATATATATATATATATATATATATATATATATATATACACACACACATACACATATATATATATATATATATACACACACACACACTTATTATATATATATATATAATATGAAAATATGAACTTTATTGTTTTATTATAAATATAGATAAATATATAGATATAAAATAATTACATAAATCATTAATTTTTTTATTTTATATGTATAATATGTACATGTATTTATAATATGAACATGTACATTATTATTGATTGTTTTATTATAAATATAAATATATAGATATAAAATAATTATATAAATCATAATTTTTTTTACTTTATTACTTTATTAGATAGATAGATAGATAGATAGACGTATTATATATAATATGAACATATGCACATTATTATTGATTGTTTTATTATATAGATAAATATATAGATATAAAATAATTACATAAATCATTATTTTTTTTTAAATTTATTAGATAAATAGATGATAGATGGATGGATGGATGGACAGATAGATAGATAGATAGATAATCTCAAAATATTAGCAGTTTAATCAGCCTCACTGGTACTTTACTCTATAACTAATGGCTACCATGGTATATTATAGTAAGGCCAAACTGTACGGATGAAAAAGTGTTGCCATACCAGTGAACTCTTTCCTGCACTGGTCTCCAACATTTATCTCCAGAGTCTCCAGCTGCACCAGAACCTTTTTATAGTCTCTCAGAGCCTGTTTACTCTTCCGCCTTCACAAACAGAGCGAGAGCAAACACGGGGTTAGAGCACGACCGGTAACAAATGGATACCATTAGAATTCTTCCCGAGTGCTGGATTTGAGTTCACGGCTCGTCGTCATGCCGACAAGCCCAGAAGGGTGAGGAATCTGCCATCTGAAATCACTCTACCTGTACATGAGAATGATGACCAGCACGATGAGAACTACCACCGCGGCCCCCGCTGCCAGACCGATCTGAGCCGCCAGAGGCACCGGCGAGTGTGAATCGTTGTCATACTGCACCAGACCCAAGTCAAACGCCAAGTTTCCCATTAACACCTGAGTGAGACACACACACACACACACACACACATCGATGTTAGCATGTGATAACAAAATGAAGAAACTCACAACCCTAAGCAGGTGTGAAACAACACAGCGTGAAGCAATAAATTACAGCTTTTTAAACAGACGGGTTCCAGGCCACAGTCGGTAGTGAAAACCTCATTTTCACAGCAGAGAAAATGTTTTAACAATAACATATAAACTATTCAAGGCAGACCAAACGTGAGGTTGTTTAGCTATGATATAAGCCTCTGAAGAAGACAAGCCAATGTGATTTCAACTTAATGTTTTTTAACGTCATTATTTTAATACGTTTTTCACAAAGTTTCATAGATAGAGTTAGGGAAGCACAATGTTAAAATTCTAGCTGATAAGCCAATAATTTTTATGTTATGGCCAATAATGATATTGAATTTATATATACTATTTTGTCTAAATAATATTTTAGTGTTTATTAATAAATACTGTATACATAAAAAAAAAAAACTAAAAACAATTGTTTTAAAAGTGAATTTAATTTGAATTATAATGCACTGAAATAATTTTCATTATAATGATTATGAAAATGGATATTCATTTTGATATGTGCAAAACATTACATTTAACAGTGTTACTATTAATGTTTTTAAAGTTTAACTTTTAGTGAGATAAATAACAGCGAAATTGAATATCCGAAATCAACCAATACATCAAAATCTCTAATTCTGGAGAACTTGTTGAAATCCCCATTAAAAAACACTATAAAAATCAAGTGTGTTGAAAAACTGCCTCCATTAAACATCAAATACGTTCTGATTGGTTGTGATTTTATCACTTCATGCCGTTTTTTACTTTCTGTGTGATGAAAACTGTGCGATGCTCAAAACTTGTCATGTTACACAAACACAAAATTTGTCTGACTAAAACGGTGACACCCAAAATATATAGTTTTTAAAGCTTTTTAACAGTTATCGAGGTTGAGCCAAAAACCTAGGACTGTTTTGTCAAAGTTGGTTTTTGAAATAATCTCCAATATGTAATGAAGTTCTATCGCATGGTAAAAATGTTGTGGGTGTGTACAAAAAAAAACATCGCTTAATACAGAATCCATTACGCACATGGAAAAACATAAAGGTGCCCCCCGGTGGCCAATTTCATTTGAATTTCTCACAGGCCTTTAGGGCTATGAGTCAAACAGGCCCAACTAGTTTCGTTTCCATTGGCCTCCATTAACCTTGTCTAATAGCTGCTCAAATTTCATTGGCTGATGACGGACATATTTTTTGAGATATGTCAATGTCCTCATAGACAATCATGACACCTTGGACAAAGACACTGCATGCCAATTTTCAAGTCAATCGGACAAACAGTGAAGTAATTTTAGCCATATTAATGTTTTTTTTTTTTCTGTTATAGCACCACCAGGTAATGTGTAATGTGGCCAGTAATGTGTCAGTCGCCACATCCTTTTTCATGCGACCACAGAATGAGCTCTTAAATAGGTGCGCTCAGTTCGGTGAAAATGTCTCACGAATTATAGCCATTTTAGTTAAAGTGGCTCCACCTACTTCGAACGTTTTGGCGGCCCTTAGGGACCGTGAATTGAATATTTTTTTTTTTTTTTGAGATAATTATTGACAATCAGACTCCAGAGAATCTCAAAACCTAGGACTAGTTCGCAAAAGTAGGTTATTCCAGAGTTTAGGAGCCATTTCGTACTTTTGACTGCTGTAGCGCCCCCGTCAGGCCGATCAGGGCAAACCTTGATGACGCTGTAGATGGTGTGAGTACTACCAGCGCTCAAAGTTTCAAGTCTCTACAACTTACAGTTTGGTCTGCCTGATCACTTTTAGGGGAGAATGCTGATCCTTGGAAATTTTAATAATTACAATAGGGTTTCAGCGCTATGCACTTGAACCCTTAACTAAAAAAACATGTGCACTGAAACAACTAAAGAAGACACTGGATTCAGACTGACCGTAAGCCTGGGTAAGTCATCGTCATCCAGGGCGAGAGGCTGTTCCTCAGGAGGTTCGCAGTACAGATGCGTGTTATCCAGAGTCTTGACGTCACATTCTTCCTTCCCCAGCCGGGCCAGAACTTCCTCTCTGCTCATGGCCAGGGTCAGTCCCTTACCCTTCAGAGACAAAACACACATCTTCAGTCACAACTAAATTACAGCTGTTTCTGGTGCAAAACAACAGGGTTATCATCATTAACTAAAACTACTAAAATCATTTTTGTTAATTGAAATAAATCTGAAATAAAATAAAAATATTAGATGAAAAACTTAAAGTGCTATTTTAAAAGGTTCCTAATTTTGTTTTAGAGGTCTTCTACAATAGATTTACATGCATCAAAGGTCAAAAAACACTTAATTTTCTCATAATATACAGTATGTACACTGTAGCATCCCCTCTTTTCTCACAGTGTCTGAAATGGTTCAATCAAGGATCTGGTCCTCCTTACCGCAAGCCTACTCTGCTCTGATTGGTCAGACGGCACAGTCTGTTGTGATTGGTCTACCGTTTACAGTGTGTCAGAAACTAAATAACTATTACCATATCAGAATTTTAGCTCCTTCCTCAGCACTTGATACACAGTGATACGAACAGTAACAATCGGTTTTACCATATCAAATCGAACACCTTTAGAAGTGCATGCAAAGTTTTTTTGCTTTGGCAGCGCCGAAAACGGCATCTTCTCGACATGTCAACAACACAAACCAAACTCTTCCATGCTTCAGCTACAGCTACAGTGTTTGAGGGTCAAAGTAAACGTTTTTCACAAGCAGCCAATGAAAAACATAGACTGGCATTATGCAAATTTGTTGCAAACCTACATAGGTTTGTGCAGGAAGTAAGACTGGAGTTACTGTTCAGAATTGGTTCTTTCTTTTGGAAAACAATAACTTCATTTATTTTGCACTTTGCAGACCTTTTACATTCACAAACAACTGTATTACACACGACATGAAAGTAATATCCGGAAAAGCATGATAGGGGCACTTTAAACTAAACTAAAATTAGAAATGTTTCCTTTTACAACTAACTGAAGTAAGTTGAAGCACTGTAATTACTAATTGGAAATTAATAAACTAAAAAAAATGAATTAATCCTAAATTTTAATATTTAAAAAGAACAAAAACTAATAAAAAAAAGGGCAAAAAACAACAAAATTACTAAAAATAAACTAAAATTAAAATAAGAACAGACACTATAGAAATTATTCACAATAATAGTACATAAAATAATACTGAAATCATACTGGTGGACCTTAAATGAAACAGAACGAAACAGAAATGCATGCACCTCTACTGCCAGGACTCCTCCAGGTTTGAATCGGATGGCTGTTCCGTGGGACTCACTGTTGAGCTGGAATAAGTCTGGGTTTGGGTGGTACGTGAACGGCTTGTTCTTGATGGTGTGAAAATCGATGTGCACATTGTCCATCTCGAACCACACTCGCACAATCCTGGATTTCGGCGGCACCTCTGGGCTCTTGCAAATCATTTGCTCCGAGGTAACATTGGTGCACAAACTCTGACTCTGAAGACAGAAAGAACATATGCACTACAGCACTTCCGAGAACATTTTCTCTCACAGGCTTTAACAAGTTCAAATTTAGTCAAGTAAATGATTAAACCATCTCTGAATAAATATTTGAACCTCTGAGAATGAATCAAATGTATAAGTCCTGTTTGCATTAATTCTGAAAAGGAATTCTGTGTTTGATATGTAAAATTGGTTGAAGCAATGTGTGAAATGAGTTTCCTGATTGTTTTACCACAGCCAAGGGACTCCTATAAGAAAATTGAGTGGATCGACGTCTTCTGACTTCAAAACTCTCTCTAGGCTCATAAGAGACTGACATCTTCGGGTGCTGAACGACATTTAGGTTCTGGCCGGTCACGTTTATAACACGTCCACCCCTAAATTTAAATAATAACGTTAGAGGAATTCAGTGTAAATGTAGGATGCATAAGAATAGGACTTAAACGCACGCACCCGTAGAAACTCTCCGTAGGTGATGCATCAGTAATCACTGGGTCTTCCATATAGCTGAAAAGGAATCTATCCAAAATCCTCTCTGCTTTTCCAAACACAACTTTCACTAGCACTTTTCCAGTTTGGTTTGAGTGACTGGTGCGACAAATCAGCCTCGTGTCACTCACTTCATTGCTTATGGAAAAAAACAGAGAAGACTTAGATATATGCAACTTGCAGGATCCTTTCAGTGAATTGATTTGCTTTTTCCATCAATAAACAGATGAAAGATATTAGCGCTTACATGCGACAAGGCTTTGAGCCCAAGAACACCTGCAGGCCAGTGATTTGGTCACTCCTTTGTTCTGTTCTTTGTCCCGTCAGGAGCTGCGACCCGTTCACCGTTAGTGTCGTGCCCCCAGCCAAGGGCCCTTTTACGGGCACAATTGTGTGCAGCTGTGGGTTCTGATATGAGAACGTCTGCTGGGACTCTCCTTTCTCTGAACCTCTGACGGTGATGATGACCGGTCCGGCTGTGACATTTGCGCTGGCCTGGAGCTCACATACAATGCTGAAAACAAAACCAGAATTATGCACATATGAAGTTTGATGGCAACTTCTCATTATTTGATGCACTAAAACAGTTATTTTAAAGGGATAGTTCACCCAAAAATGAAAATGATCCCATGATTTACTCATTCTCAAGCCATCCTAGGTGTATATGAATATCTTTTTCTTTCAGACGAACACAATCAGAGATATATTTAAAAATATCCTGGCTCTTCCAAGCTTTATAATGGTAGTGAATGGAGAGCACAATTTTGAAGCCCAAAAAAGTGCACCCATCCATTATAAAAATAATCCATATGGCTCCAGGGGGTTAATAAAGGCCTTCTGAAGCAAACAACGTGTTTTTGTAAGAAAAATATCCATATTTAAAACTTTATAAACTAAAATAACTAGCTTCTGGCATACCGCTATATGCATACGGCGCAAGTCGACTTGCGCCACAAGAGTAACTCCTGACGCGATGTACAGTATGACGTAAGATATAGGATTAGTGTAAGCGTTGACGCCTCTTGCGGTTTAAACAAATAGGGCTGTGCAACAAACTCAAGCTCCTCTTCTCTTATATTGAAATCTTCCGACATTTCTATTTAAAATTTCTCATTTCTAATTCATGACCGGTGTTTTGTTTTGCTCTATCCTCTGCGCTTCCGCGTTCATCAATACTTCATGTGTCGGATCAGGAGTTACTCTTCCACCGCAAATCAACGCGTACAGCTGTCTGCCAGAAGCTACTTATTAAATAAAGCTACTTGTTAATAAAGTTTATAGTTGTACAAAAACCCATCGCTTCGCTTCAGAAGGCCTTTATTAACCTCTTGGAGCCGTATGGATTATTTTTATTATGGATGGATGCATTTTTTGGGGCTTCAAAATCTCACCCCACATTCACTACCATTAAATATATCTCCAATTGTTGTCGTCTGAAAGAAGATAGTCATATACACCTAGGATGGCTTGAGGGTGAGTAAATCATGGGATAATTTTAATTTTTGGGTGAACTATCTCTTTAAGAGAGATGTTGTACCTGGTGGAAATGCGATAGGCTTCAGGCAGAGGTCTACAGCTGACCCCTGCCACTGTCACTCCTGTCTGGATATCCTGGAAGCTCTGGCCTAGGTTTGATCCCTGGATCGTCAGCAGTATGCCACCCTCCAGTGGACCGGTCAGTGGCTCAACCTGTACACACAGATAAAAAAGTCAATAATTGCAGAAAATGATCTCTTTAACATTTAGAGGGGCAGTAAGCAATTTCTGAGAAACGCTGTTAAAATTTGAAATCAACATAAAACAAACACACCCCTCCTTTCATTGCTCCACCCCCAAAATGCAAGAGTGGATGTCTCTTTATCATAGCTGAAGCGAAAGCAAAATAACGCTTCGCAAAAAATAAAGTGAAGATGATGAACGAATGACAAGGAAGAACAAATAATGAACATACAGTTCACAAGAAGCAAGAGATAGTCGCCAGCAGCACACCAGCTCCAGACAAACAACTACACTCAAAACTGTCCTGTTACTATAGCTAACATTACATCAACAGCATATATTGGTTCTGTGAAACATCAAAACCATTGTTACTCGCGTATGGAGCAGAAATAATGCAATCTTGGAAGAGTCCATTTTCAGGCCTTCCTGCTTAGGTCTCTCCAGCTCTTAACTGATCAAAACCCTTCTTTTTCCAGTGATATTCCTCTGACCTTTTCTCTTTCGTAATGTCTCTCAGCCAACTCTCTTTCTACAGTCCTTCTTCAGTTCAAATCTTGCTCTTGCTCTCTCTCTCTCTCTCCTCCCCCATCATGAGTGGACACACCCCCTACTGCTGATTGGCTACATTTGTGTTGTGGTGTTCGGTCTGATCCACTTTCAACAGCGTTTCTCAGAAATTGCTTACTGCACCTTTAACTGACCTTTTTCTAAATTCAACTTGTAACATACAAAACACACAGTGTCCTTTATAAATGTGTTTAGAGACCAAAATTAACACCCACCAAGGGTTGCATGAGACTAATAATTGGTTTGCAAAAAGTCAGTAAAATGACCATTATTTAGGAACTGGTGAAATAATAAAAGGTTGAACTGGCAGTGCAACAACAATTGTTTGATCCTTGCAGTGTTTTAATCTTTCAAAAACTATGAGTGAATAAGATCAAAGAGGCACCACGCCAAAATGTGTTTTGATTCTCTACAACAGAAATATTAGGATCCAGTCTTTTAACCAGATCCCGCCAGAAGATATCCGTTTTGTCTGATTCCCAAAACCAGTTAACACTTTGTAGTCTGTATTAACATCAGCCTGAGGTGTTGACAGAGGAAGGCAGAGACAGAGTGATGATAAAAATGAGCAGGGTTTATTGAATAATCTCAGCTGCGTATGTTTAAATGCTCAGTTTGACTTTGTCTGATCTGCACAAATCCAACAAATGTTGTTATATTAAATTGCTTCACATTACTCCATGAAACCTTAAAATGGAGACATTTACTCTTACTCGTAAAGATAAATATTACATTAAACCCCAAAATCTTATGGTTAACCAACAATAACAAGCACTACAAGAGCAAGAAAAATAATTTATAAACAAAGTATAAAATTTATATATAAAAATATAATCTATATATAATATAAAAATTATAATAAAAATGACAAATGATTAAATGATAAATTAAATAAAAGATTAAAAGACTGATTATAAATGAGTGGATAAATGGTTGATTATAAATGCTAAAAAAAAAAAAAGAAATGAAGCAAACTGTGAAATTGACAACACAAACGTATGGTTGCTCTCTTGAAGACACACACACACACACACACACACACACACACACACACACACACACACACACACACACACACACACACACAGCTACTGAATACTCAGACTAGATCCTTAGGTCATTCAACACAAACTGTGCACTTATGAAAAGATCCTTCATTATGGGTGACAGCTTTTTTATGGGAGATGCTTTTATCCAAAGGTATGTTCATGCATTCCCTAGGAATGAAAACCCATGACTTGCGAAAGCTGATAGATTGACAGGTTTATGATTATGCAAATTAGCTGTTTGCTGCAAATACAGAAAAGAAAAACAGCTAAAATAATTCCAGTTAATTGGCAACACAATACATCTTTGAGGAAATAGTAAAATCATGGTTGATGATAAAATATTTCTCAAATCACCCATGGACCATGCATATGTGTACCTCAGTAATTAGAGGGGGAGGACAGGTGTCCATGGTTCCACTGGTGCAGGACTGGTTATACACACAGCCGGGAGTTTCATCGGCACACCACACACATCCATAATTGGCCGCAACCGCTCGACACTGACTGCAGTCGGACTGTCCCGCTGAGCAGTCGTACAGCTGCACTGTTACACAGTCACACAAGCAACAGATACAAAAACTCTTACTAACTGCATCAATGACTCAATTGTTGTTCTTGTCCTATTGAAACATAGTGGAATCTTATCAAAGGACAGAGTCTTCTAGCATGTACACAGATGATACACAGATGATCTCTCCCTGATATCCCTGATAACAGCCTTGATAAGTAATGACATAATCATAATCAATCTGATCACCAACCCAAAAACCTTAATAGTATAATAATAATAATAATTATTATTATTATTATTATATATATATATAAATAAAACTACACACATTACGTATAGTTGTTTAAAATATATTATAAATATGTAATATACAGATTCACAATTTATATATATATATATATATATATATATATTATATATTCACTTTTTTTTACAGTGTACAAATAAATAAATAAATAAATAAATCTCCCTGATATCCCTGATATAACAGCCTTGATAATTAATGACATAATCATTCTGATCACCAATATATATATATATATATATATATATATATGATACAATACTTATAACTACACACATTATGTATAGTTGTTTAAAATATATAAATATGTAATATTTAAATTCCCAATTTTTATATATACTGTACACACACACACACACACACACAAGTATAAAATAGTATATTTTAAAAAACACTATATTTAAAAATTATATATTTAAATTTTACAAATTTATATATACATATGTATACAATATATAATATATTAATAATTCTTTTATATATTATTCATATATACACACACACACATATATATATATATATATATATATATACACACATATACATATATACATATATATATATATATATATATATATATATATATATATATATAATGTACACAATATATAATATATTAAAATCATTAATTTTTAAAAATAAAAATTTAATTTAAATAATTTAATTTAATTGTATTATAAAATATTACTATATAAAATTAATTATTATAAATTAGTATACTTTAAAGAACAATATATTTTTAAACAATATATATTTATTTATAAACAATATATTTTTTACAAATTATATGTTTATATTTTTTATACATTTCATTATGCAAATTAGTAAGTACATTATTTAAAACGAGAGTTAATTTTATCATTGAGGATGCTCAGCAGACCTCTACTGAACGAAACATGCAGAAATGGTCATGGTACTCACAGCGGAGATGTGGTGCTGAATCTATACGCTGCGTCCCCCATTGCAGGTACACAGGAGCGGAATATTCAAACTGCTTTCCTGAGTACCGAAACTACACACACACACACACAGAGAAAATCAATGTATAATCAGCCAGGTGCATGCAGACAAATTATGTGTGGCACCATAAACAAATCCATGTTTAAATTGCTGTGTTTTTCTGGCTGGTGTCATAAATTACAGCTATTGTCAGAGCAGACGTCACACATGAGTCTATATTAACTGCGTCGGCTGTGGTGTGATCCGATGCTGTGTCGAATAAATGGACGCTATTAATATCACCTGATGAGCGGCGCACTTGAACATATGCGTCCCCGTCTCTTTGCTGCGGTCCAACGTGGCCCGCAAACGCAGCTCCTGGCCTTCAATGACCAGCACGCACATGTAATCTTCCTCATCCTGTTCAGAATATCACACAGTGTGTTACACAATCAAACGCTAATCACGAGCTGTCTCTAAACCCCCCTTCCTCATTCCAGATGCATTATCATAAATGAGTTCACCCAGACCCTCCTGAACACCTGGGAATAATGGCCTTTTAAAATGCACAGCCATGAAACGTCAAGGCCAACATATTGGCTTAGGTACAATGGATGGGGTGGAATGATAAATGGCAGATGAGCATCACCTCAAAAATGTCCAGGTTTTTGCCCTGTAGAGAGAGCTCGGTGTCAAAGCCAACAGGAACCAGAGGGGAGCTCTGCAGGGCCCAGACGCAGGGGCAAGAGTCGGGCCCGCGGGGCGTTGACTGCTCCTGTTCACACACACACACACACACAAATAAGAGTTTTAGTGAGAGGAAAAAGGTGACCTGCACCTATTTCTTTTTTAGTGAAATAAGGGGTTGGTTAGATAATAGAATTTTCAGTTTGATGCAAATGATCAGCGGAAGGTGCGATTTGATTGGTTGGACCATATTTAGACATGATTGCATGATTTCTGCCACAGCGTTTTAGACAAACACGATAATTTTGCAAGCAATAATCTTGCGAATTAGTCAACAAAGATAAAAATAGTTTTTGGAAGATCACAAAACAGAAGAGGCACGTGGTATTTAACACCAAGTTACCACAGTTTTAAAGTAATAATAACAACAACAACAACAACAACAACATTCAGCAATATTATTTATTTGACTGCACTGACGCTATTAGATGAGAACTGAGCTGGATTATGTTTTTTTTTTTTTTTTGCAGAGCTGCTTTACAGCTGAATTGAACTCATTTCATAATTGTGTTATTGTGTGATATGTGGTGACTGACACATATTTACCACAGCTTTAGAGCAACAATAATGAATGTAGTCCCTTACGAAATAGTAGGCTGAGGGTGTTTTTACACCTGCAGATCGATTGCATTGCTTCGAAACAGGGACTAAATGTGTTACAATGTTGCATTTTCTCCTCGGTTTGGTTTGCTTTCACAAGGCAATATTTCAAAACGAACCAAAATGTGTTTATGCAAGTAACATACGTGTACAACTGTTCCCTTACTGGTCAGAGTTTTCTCAGCGTCATCCATTAAAATGATTGACAAGTTCATGAGCATATTGTGGCTTTTTTTGTACTGTCGAGACACACGCAAACGCTATACGAATGTAGCCGTCATTCCAGCTGTTAAATTATATACTTCAATTCAAGCACGCTCTCTCTGTATCTCCCAGCGCTGTCTAGTAGGGCTAACAGTGTCGAGACACATGGAAACACTATTAACGTTATAATGCAGCTAGAGTGGGAATCAAGGCTTCGCCAGGACAGCGTGCTTGCACGGGTAAGCGCGATTACACAACATTTTAAGATGATGACGTGCTCTTTGGTTTTTTAACTGCAGTAACTAATGTGCTCACTCACAGAATCGAACACTGCTGCATTTTATATAACACATTTCCCACTATGAAATATTATATCGTTTGGGTTGTTGGTCCGTTGGGTCGGATTTCTTTCACACCACAAGCAAACCGCTCCAAAGTTCGTTTGCAATTGTGCCGAGACCACCTGAACGAGGTTGTTTCGGTGCGGGTCCGAGCATGATTGCCGTGTTCACATATGCCTAAACGAACCGAGCCAAGGGAGAAAACGAGGTTCCGAAACAAACGATCAGGTGTAAAAAAACACACTAAATGTATCTGATGGTAATACCATAGTCCTCTGATATATATTATGATACAGAATGATGAACATATTCATATACCATGGTATTTACATGTTAGTCCAAGTCAAAGGAATACCATGGTTTTACCAAGGTATATGTGGGATGGATGGATGGATGGATGGATGGATGGATGACAGACAGACAGACAGAACAACAGACAGAGCAATAGACAGACAGACAGATAGAGCGATAGATGGATACAGCGACAGACAGTCAGACAGACAGACAGAATGATGGAACGACAGACAGAACGAACGACAGAACGACCGACAGAACGACCGACAGAACGACCGACAGAACGACCGACAGAACGATAGAAAGACAGACAGAACGATAGAACAACAGACAGACAGACAGAACGATAGAACGACAGACAGCGATAGACAGAACGATAGAACAGATAGAACGATAGAATGACAGACAGAGCGATAGAACAGACAGACAGAATGACAGAACGAACGACAGACAGAACGATAGAACGAGACAGAGCGATAGACAGACAGAACGATAGAACAACAGACAGAACGATAGAATGATAGAACAACAGACAGAACGACAGAACAGAGCGATAGAACAGACAGAACGACAGAACAGACAGAGCGATAGACAGATAGAACGATAGAACAACAGACAGACAGACAGAACGATAGAACAGCAGAGACAGAACGACAGGCAGACAGAACGAGCAACAGACGGAACGACCGACAGAACGACCGACAGAACGACCGACAGAACGACCGACAGAACGACCGACAGAACGACAGACAGAACGACAGACAGAACGAACGACAGACAGAACGACAGACAGAATGACCAACAGAACGATAGACAGACAGAACGATTAAACAACAGACAGAACAATAGAACAGATAGAACGATAGAATGACAGACAGAGCGACAGAACAACAGACAGACAGAACGATAGAACAACAGACAGAACGATAGAACAACAGACAGACAGACAGAACGATAGAACAACAGAGACAGAACGACAGGCAGACAGAACGAGCGACAGACGGAATGACCGACAGAACGACAGACAGACAGACAGGCAGGGTACTTCAAGGTATTTAAAAGACAGCATGACAGCATATCCCACAAAAACATGGTATTCTTTTAGAAATTTTCTTTTTATCTATTCCTGTATCAGAAGAAACCATTACTGATGACCTCCAAACATCATAATAATAATCATTTATTTTGACCTTGAGAAAAAAAAAAAAAAAGATCACTATACATATCATGACAGGTCGTGACCCCATGGACTGTCTGTAAGTGGTCAGGAAATGGTAAACCCCAGGGGGAGGGTGAACACTTACCCTGCTGTTATAGATGACGTGCTGACGGGGGCAGTTCTTATCATGAGTGCAGAGCTCATCCTTCACACACCAGTGACACGGCCACATACTGCTCACACACGCCATGCACCTGCAGCAGATCATATACGACACGATGAATGTGTCATTAGAGGACAGTCAGTATGTGGGATTATATAACATTTATATTAAAATCTAGTACATTTAAAATGTTAGTCAAAGTTTCTTGCACTAAACTTAGTCGTATTTTAGATTTTCACTAATTCTCCAGCCTAATCCATTTAGAATTAAGCCCATTAAGTCATAAAAACCTTTCAACCAAAAAAACAAAACAAAAAAACATTTTGCATAAAAAATAAGGACAACAAATGACTCAAATACAAATGCTTTCATTTAAATTAGCATAAAATTAAAGGCAGCATAACAAACATTATCATGATGTATAAGTACTTTAAATTTTAAATGTCATTATTTTTTAAATAATGAGAATGAGTTTTTTTTTATTTTTGCATTATAGTAATGGATATTAATTTGCTTAATTGCCAAGAAAAAGTCATTTGAAGTCAGCTTAATTTTCTTTAAGCAAACATAATTACTAATATGAGATTCACCTAAACAGGTAGTTTTTGCTAGTTTAGCTTAAAGACCTTTAAGATTGGCTTTCTCACTCAAAACTCATTCAGCGGGACGTATCAAGTCGCTAAATATTAAAAAGGTATTGATATGTAAACATTTCAATGAGCTTGTGAGAGTGACGACAAAACGGCAAATATTTCTGAACATTTTTGCAGGTTTGTTTCTGTAAAAGTGGACTGTTGTGTACAAGCATGTCTACATAGTTCATCCAACTACTTAAAAAGATCAATAAAAATGCTGTTTTTAATGATACATGCATTTAGATTCTTTAAAGGATTTATTTCACTTTAAAATGAAAATTACCGCATGATTTACTCACCCTCAAGCCATCCTAGGTGTGAAGACATTAGTTTCACTTTTTTTGTAAGTTGAATAAAGAAGGCGGTCTGATGGAAGCTAGATATTTTACTCTATATCGTGTTAAATATGAATATTTTTCTTACACAAATGCTTTGCTTCAGAAGGCTTTTATTAACCCCCGGAGCCGTGTGAAGTACGTTTATGATGGATGGATGCACTTTTTTTGAGCTTTAAACTCGTTGCCCCCATTCACTGCAATTACAAAGCTGGGAAGCATCAAGATATTTATTAATATAACTCCGATTGTGTTCATTAGAAAGAAGAAAGTCATATACACCTAGGTTGGCTTGAGGGTGAGTAAATCTTAGGGTAATTTTAATTTTAAAGTGAATTTATTCTTTAACGGTGTGTTATGCATGTGTGTTTTTTTTGTAGACCAAAGCATGAATTTTGCGTGCATATGTCCTTACGGTGAAGTAGCGTTGAGCCGTCCGACTGCTTTACAGTCATAAAAGGTGATATTTGTGTGTGAGATGGTCACGTCTCCAAACTTCAGTGCCATTTGAACAGACACATGATCTACAAATAAACAGATTCATGTAAAATATTAGCAAAGAAACTGACATAATAACCAGTAATAAATAAAAGTTCCTGTTTTTTACCTAGAACTTCCACCTTGAAATGTGAGTAACTGATATTCAATATTTAACATGGATTTAACCATACCCATACAGTAAATACTGTTGATCTACTGTATACTCTAGAGAGACACACAATTCATTGTCAGGATCTCACAGCTGTTTGCCTAAAAGCTTTAGTACAGAGTCCTGGCAGATTGACATTTTCTAGTTGCACAGGAGATAAGCTAAAACCCTACGGCAAAATAATCCCTGTAACCCAGATTCAACGTCAGAAAAATCAACAGAAGTATCTTTAAATGTCTGCATATCCGTGCCATTGCATATTTACAACCAGTGTTGGGGAAAGTTACTTTCAAAAGTAATACATTACAATTTGTGTTACTCCCTAAAAAGGAACTAATTGCATTACTTAGTTACTTTTTATGAAAAGTAATGCATTACATTACTTTTGCGTTACTTTTTCTCATCTGGGCTGGGCTTGTTTGTTTGTTTGTTTTTTTAATAGACAACAAAAAAAAATATATTTTTGGCAAATGTTTTTTGGCTTAAGGAAATGCATATTTACGCCTGTACAGTAGAGGGTGCAGCTCAAACAAACCTTTCAGCTGTGCTGCCATTCTGGATTACAGAAGAATAGGATACAGGAGGAGGAAGTTCAACACTCTCATTTCTAAATCTAATCTAAAGTCATTTTTGCTTAATAGTATGGTTGAATTAGATCATTGAAGGTCAGCAGCAAAGACATTGGTTAAATACATAAAGTATATTTGTGTAATTTAATATATTTAATTATTAAAGGTTTGCGTAAAATTCTGAGATTGCATTTCACCGTTTTTATTCATTTTGAGGAATACTGAATGTTTTTGTGCAAGTGAGATGAGTAAATGCATGTTCACATTTAGTCTAGAACTACAATAAGCATCATGTTCACACAGCACACACAACCACCACCTTATTTCTCTCAACATGGGGACAGAAGAGCTGTCAATCAATAAATGTGAAAAAGTAACTTGCGTTACTTATTTGAAAAGGTAACTTCGATATTTTGTAAATTGAAAAAGTAATGCATTACTTTAGTAGTTACTTGAAAAAGTAATCTGATTACGTAACAAGTTACTTGTAATGCGTTACCCCCAACATGGTTTACAACATGCATGCAAAAATATTCTGAGAAACTAGTTATCTCTGAATGTGCCTGTGCACTTAGATAAAACCACGATAGCTAGTTTCAGATTACCAAGAAGAAAAAAAATTTGTTGTTGATGTAACAGAAGCACAATCCCTTGAAAAGAAATGGTTTGGGTTTCGTTCCCTCAGCTCAACAGTTGGTTGCTGGGATAAAACCGTCTTGGCAATGCGAGCGCGTCAGCGTGGCTCACCGTTGCCTGGCGGACTCAGGGGGAGCTGCTCTGGTGCCGGTGATTGACATGTGATTCTGTTCTCCTTGACAACCGCAGGCTGAGCAGCCAAACTCCCAAAAGCGCAAGATAGAGACTCATCCTTTGACAAGACTGGCAACTGTAGAACTGTGAAAGAGACCTTGAAAGCACAGAAGAAAAAAAAAATAGATCAGACATTTAATGGCCATTTTCAGAATGTGCAAGGCCATGGTTGCTCTTAAGAATACTAATAGGAGATATTGTCAATACTTTTGTTAGGATGCTGTTGGGGTTTTTGTGCTTCGCTTGTTAAGACCAAAGTTTTCAGGGTATGTAAGCATCTGTGAGTATTGCATAATCAACCGGTCAGTGCTGTAGCAAACCTACAATTCCTGACCCTTACAAGATTGTTATTGTGCAACTGAAGACCTCGAGCACAGTTTTCTGTCTTGTATTGACGCATTGACTATTGAAGCAAGAATTTAGGTTTACATTACAGCTATGAATATAATTTGTTACTTGCTATTCGTAGTTAGAGGCATAGTCCATTAGTCACATGATCCTTCAGAAATCATTCTAATATGCTGATTTGATGCTCAAGAAACATTTGTAATTATTATCAATATTAAAAACAGTTGCACTGCTTAATATTTTTGTGGAAACCATTATATTTTTTTCAGGATTCTCTAATGAAGAGAAAGTTCAAAAGAACAGTGTTTATTTAAAACAGAAATCTTTTGTAACATAATAAAAGTCTTTACTGATCGTCCTAGTTGAGTATTATAGCATATTATGTTCCAAATTATTATGTAAGTGACATATTAGTAGGATTTCAGTACAATAAACATTAAGATTTTAGTTTTTTAAATGCAGTGTTTGTTTGTTTTATTTCTCATATCTTTTCAGATAACTTGTATCAATCTCAGACAGATTTGTTAAATAGTTTGCCAAGTCTTCTTGGGTAAATGGAAAACCTACTTAAAGAGGTTGTGACATATTATTAAGCAAGTCACAGTTCTCATGAAATACGGGAAGGAAGAAAGATGATCTTGAAGATAAAAAGCATGAAATGGTGCGATGTCTTGCAAAAGGCATGAAAACAACTAATGTGTTGTGAAAACGGAATAGAGATTATCAAACTATCAAATTGATACAAGTTATCTAAAAAGATATGAGAAATAAAACAAACACTTTCTTTGAAAAACTGAAATCTGAATATTTATTGTACTGAAATATATATACAGTATATGTGAGTGTGCGTGTGTGTGTGTGTGTGTGTGACAAATATTCCAAAAGCAAAAATGCTATAAATACCAAAAGCAAAAATGCTATAAAGAGGCACAACAAGAGACGAACATATTTGATATTTAAAATAGAGTTATGAGGAACAAGACTTTGGAACAATGAGATTTCACTATGAACCCAAGAAATGCTGCATACAGCAGCCATTTTAAGAATAAAAAAAACTAATAAAAATGGAAGAGAGCTTTAATTGCTTTCTGCTTTGTCACATCATGCCTAGTTACGCACAGTGTTACATGTCGGTCAGAGAGTCACTTCCTGTCTAAGTGGGCATTTCTTGGCTAAAATGGGGCTGCAATGAGGACCAGACAGAATATAATGTGACAGCGGAGTGTGGGAGGTGATCTGGGATCAGGGAATGTACCCGTGTCTGCTCATCTCTGCTCTGGATGGCGGGTTGTAGACTGTCTATAGACGCACACTTGCGCTCACGGCCGTAACTCCAGATCCAGTGGCGAAGCTCAGCATGCCGCGCGCAATCCATCTTCCGCGTGCATCTGATACACACACACACACACACAAAATCACAAGCAATGAGATTAAGGTCTGCTTAGAGTTACAGCAAAACTGAATAAACTCAAGAGTCCTCTCAGAGATTAGACTGAGAAAAAATAACACAAAAATGACCCCTTTTTTCACCCCTTATGTAGTTCTTCTGACCCCATTATTTTGTCACAATTTCTGAGCTTCTGTTTCTTATTTAACAAAACTGGATTGTGATTTATGATGTCAAGCTCCAAAACAAAACAACACATTTAAACATAAAAAAGTTCCTTCTAAAGATGTATGATAGCTTTGAGTGAGAACAGACTTAAAGGGTTACTTCACCCAAAAATGAATATAATGTCATTAATTACTCACCTTCATGCCGTTTTACACCCGTAAGACCTTCGTTAATCTTCGGAACACAAATTGAGATATTTTTGTTGAAATCCGATGGCTCCGTGAGGCCTACATAGGGAGCAATGACATTTCCTCTCTCAAGATCCATTAATGTACTAAAAACATATTTAAATCAGTTCATGTGGTTCAATATTAATATTATAAAGCGACGAGAATATTTTTGGTGCGCCAAAAAAACAAAATAATGACTTGTTTAGTGATGGCCGATTTCAAAACACTGCTTCAGGAAGCTTCGGAGCATAATGAACTTAATGACTCGTCGCTTTATAATATTAATATTGAACCACTGTACTCACATGAACTGATTTAAATATGTTTTTAGTACCTTTATGGATCTTGAGAAAGGAAATGTCATTGCTCCCTATGTAGGCCTGACTGAGCCATCGGATTTCAACAAAAATATCTCAATTTGTGTTCCGAAGATTAACGAAAGTCTTACGGGTGTGGAACGACATGAGGGTGAGTAATAAATGACAGAATTTTCATTTTTGGGTGAACTAACCCTTTAATTTTACGATGATATTGCCTGAAAACTTGCCTGATCATAATAAAATGTATGAGATTTGAGAGCTACAGCAGAGAGGAAGATTATATATGAATAACTTAAATGTTGGTCAGTTCCTCACAAAAAAATGGAATATAGCACACAAGTTGCATAGACTACTATCATGGTGCTGTTTTGCACTTGTTTTAGGCACTTTGGTGCTCATTGCAGTGTAAGTGTCACATGATCCTTCAAAAATCATTCTAATATGCTGATTTGCTGCTCAAGGATCATTTCTTATTATCAATGTTAAAAGCATTTGTGTTGCTTAATATTGGTGGAAACCGTGATACTTTCTTCAGGATTCTTTGATGAACAGAATGTTCAAAAGAACAGCATTTATTTGAAAATCTGAGTTCATTTTTGTCTTTACCGTCACTATTTCTTTCAAAAAATGTCTTTTCTTACTGACCTTAAACTTTGGAAATGGTAGTTTTGTATTAAATATTAGTCTGATAATGATCCCTAGAATAATCCCCCAACAAAAAGGGTTGCATAAATAGCCCAAAACAGCTGAACCGGTAACACATCTGCTGTTCTGTGGAAGCAGAAGTCGTTGAAGAAATTATGAATATCTAAAATGATCTATGGAAATGATCGTCATACGATTAAATGTGATGTTTATGTAAAACAGAGGTGCGGCCTGATGGGAAGGGAGTGTTGAAAGAGCAGGCAGTGATGTGTAACAGCAATCAGGTGAGCTCAAGTACCTGCCCTCCAGCGAACACCAGCCGCAGTAGGGATCTCTATTAGACAGACAGGAGCGGCAGTCTAAATGCTTCTCACACTGAGCTACATGGAGCTTTGTAACCTGAAACACACACACACACACACACACACACACACAAATTAGAGGCCTTGAGCACCGTTCTCGCATTGCAAACTAATATAATGCAAGAAAATGCAACTTTTGCATGAGCGAACAGTGTGAAAAGAATCTCCAATTCTGATTGGCTGCCAAGACGATTCCACCAGCAATTACTCGACAATGCAAAAAACAAAACCAGACTTTCATCTTGAGATAAAATCTGCCATTCAAATGATGTTTGTCAAAGTAAATGTGTAATCTCTCCTTTGAGAGCGCGCATGTAACAGATGCTGTTTGTTTCAGTTGCTGGCAGTTGAAAGGAAGCTGTTTGTCTCTAGTACCTTTCTTTCAGTCAATACGTAGACGTTCTGTTTGGTGGAGTCCAACAGCAGGTCAGCGTTAATGGGACTCTCTGAATCCACCTCCACGGTGTCATATTTGGTACCGGTACCATTTTCATGCAGGAACACCTGCAAAAAAATAAAAAATAAAAGGCACATGAAGTCTGATTGCTTATAAAAGTAATAGCACAACTTTCTACAACAAGTCACATGATTTAAAGGGTTAGTTCACCCAAAGATGAAAATTAAGATTAAGATATTTTTGATAAAATCCGATGGCTCAGTGAGGCCTTCATTGAGAGAAAGTTAATTTACACTTTCAATGCCCAAAAAGCTACTAAAGACGTATTTAAAACAGTTCATGTGACTGCAGTGGTTCAACCTTAATGAAGCAACGAGAATACTTTTTGTGTGGCAAAAAAACAAAATAGTGACTTTATTCAACAATATCTAGTGATGGGCGATTTCAAAACAGCTTTACGAGCTTTACAAATCTTTTGTTTAGAATCAGTGGTTCGGAGCGTGAAAGTCACATGATTTCAGTAAACGAGGCTTCGTTACGTCATTGTCAAGTGTTTCGAAATTTCAGTGGTTGACAATGGTGACTTTGGCAGTTTGATACATGCTCCAAACCACTGATTCGAAACAGAAGCTTCGAAGCTTCATGAAGCAGTGTTTTGAAATCACCCATCACTAGATATTGTTGAATAAAGTCGTTTTGGTGCACAAAAAGTATTCTCATCACTTCATAACATTAAGGTTGAACCACTGTAGTCACATGAACTGTTTTAAATACGTCTTTAGTAGCTTTCTGGGCATCTTGAAAGTGTAAATTAACTTGCTGGCAATGGAGGCCTCACTGAGCCATCGGATTTTATCAAAAAATATCCTCAACTCAACACCTCTGACCTTTGTTTCTCTCAACATGGGGACAGGAGAGCTGTCAGTCAATAAATGTGAAAAAGTAACTTGCATTACTTATTTGAAAAAGTAACTTAGATATTTTGTTGTAAATTGAAAAAGTAATGCGTTACTTTACTAGTTACTTGAAAAAGTAACCTGATTACGTTACCCCCAACACTGGAAACAACTATTGCAATTTTCCTTTCATGCCAACTTTAAAGAATCATGTCTGTAGCACAACTGCTGATGGCGAATTATGTGCTAAATTTGAATGCTTAACAATTAGTGGTTTATTCAAAAGTATGAACAAAAGCATACACATGCATATACAGAAGACACACACATTGGCCATAAAGCTCAGGCGAGTTGCAATCTCAGCAGGCCGGTGTGTTTTTCAGCCACTTGCAGACAGAAGAACATACCGTGGGCTGTCTGTGAGAAGTTTTGCCTGAGGAGAATTTTGGGCGGTAAACAAGCTGCTGTTTCAGAGTTTGTCGTTAATATTTCATATAGCACCGGAGGGGATTGAGGGATGAAAAACTCTCGAGCGCGGCTGCCGCCACCCCTATCAGCCGACCCAGAGCGCGCCGCATGTGACCGGCTCCCCTGGGATCGGTTCTCCCCAAGGCGCTTACAATAAGCATTCAGAACATGTCCTCTCATGCTGATGAGGCAGGCGCTCGCATTCAAACACACGCACACACACACACACACACTCTCTCCCTTCTATATGCACACACAATCACACCCGCTTCAGGCCAGACTGGGCCAACCACGAGCCGTAAATACCCAACATTCCCAGATTGAAAGTGGGCAAAATTGGCAGATCAAAACATCCGCCCCTAAAAACACCAAAAATACACTGTGATGCGGCAAACTGAATTTATTTCCCAAGACTGAATTTATATGTTGCACGAGGATCTTCTGCCTGAAGGATGTTAACGGAATAGTTAATCCAAAAAATAACCATTCAATCATTATTTACTCATTCTCTTGCACTTAATTCCAATTTGTTTGATGCCTATAGTTAAGTTCAATGCCATTTCAGAGCTTCACTGGAAGGGAAGATTTTCAGTAAAAAATGACTTAAATTTAGCTCCTTTTAATCTTGTTGAAATAGAGCATAAGTTGTATGAACCACTTGTATGGTGCTTGAAAGGTCTGTCATACAGAAAACCTCTGTCTGAAGATTCTTCAAAATTTTGTTGCGTTCTACAGAAAGAAAGAAAGTAATACAGGCTTTGGAACAATGAGTTTTGGGTGAACTATTCCTACCATATTCTAGCGTGCCAAGTGTTGCTCATCATGTATTTCTTTTCACCTTCCATGACTCATGAATTAATTCTACACTGTTCCACCTCTAAGAGCACAGGAGCTTAAGACATGCATGCACTCTCTTGTCCATTTGCCTTAAACAGCAGCTAAACACCAAACGTAACAGTTCAAGCTAACTTTATGTCTTACAGTATGTTTTTCTGCTTTGAAAGGTAATCTTCAAATACACTGTCTCAATTTTAGTGGCCTTCATCCATAGGCCTCATATAAAGGATACAAAAGTGTCCAAATTGCAATGCATACCAAAAATAATTTTCTTATCAGCAAGGACACAATATCATACCTTCCCCAAACTTTATCCTACAAAATAATGTAACCCACAAGCTGAACTCTGACTGAACCAAGCAATTTTAATAACATAATATTACCATGCTGTAGGGTGGTTTGCTCATTACTGGCAAGTTAGTGCTTAATGACAGATTATGATTACTCCATGTGTTTGCTTTTCAATAAAGAAGTCTTTTCTTTAATGATGGTAAACAGTCTTTAAAATTCAGTTGTTCATGCTGATTTTTCCCATTATGCTTCAGTGATGGATGGTGGGTGTTTAATAGTTAAGGATTTGTGCTGCTAAAACAAAAATTGCAGGTTTAGTTCCACTAAAGCGTGATGCAAGATGAAAAATAGCATGTTATATGGCCAGTAATAAGTAACAGTGAGTCATACCTTGTGTAGCTTCCCGCTTTTGTCTCCTAGCAGTACTATGGTGTGGTTGGCCTCAGTAGCTGTGGTGACGGCAGTGATAGAAGGAGTCCAGATGAAAGCGGGCGTGGCTTCGAGAGCAATGGCACTGGCGATGGGGCTGGGCGTGTGTTCACCTCCGCATGGGTACTCGGTCAGAGAGTCCTGCACGACCCAGAAACATTGCATTACATCCATCACCAAATATGTTCATCACTCACAGTTTATAATTATAGCAGATGGTGAAGAAAGTTATTAGGGATAGCTGGGAATTCAAGTCTCTCTCTCTCTCTCTCTCTGTCTCTCTCTCTCATATCACATTAAAGGGTTAGTTCACCCAAAAATGAAAATTCTGTCATTTATTACCCACCCTCATGTAGTTCTACACCCATAAGTTCTTCGTTCATCTTCAGAACACATATTAAGATATTTTTTATAAAATCCGATGTCTCAGTGAGGCCTCTATTGCCAGCAAGATAATTAACACTTTCAGATGCCCAGAAAGGTACAAAAACATATTTAAAACAGTTCAGGTGAGTACAGTGGTTCAACCTTAATATTATAAAGCGATGAAAATACTTTTTGTGCACCAAAAAACAAAATAACGACTTTATTCAACAATATCTAGTGATGGGCGATTTCAAAACACTGCTTCATGAAGCTTCGAAGCTTTACGAATCTTTTGTTTTGAATCAGTGGTTCGGAGCGTGTATCAAACTGCCTAAGTCACGTGAACCATTAAAATTTTGCAACACTTATGATGTAACAAAGCCTCGTTTACTGAAATCACGTGACTTTGGCGCTTCGAACCACTGATTAGAAACAAAAGATTCATAAAGCTTCATGAAGCAGTGTTTTGAAATCGCCCATCACTAGATATTGTTGAAAAGTCATTATTTTGTTGTTTGGCGCACAAAAAGTATTCTCAGCGCTGTATAATATTATGGTTGAACCACAGTACTCACATGAACTGTTTTAAATGTGTTTTAATACCTTTCTGGGCATCTTAAAGTGTTATCTTGCTGTCAATGGAGGCCTCACTGAACCATCGGATTTCATCAAAAACATCTTAATTTGTGTTCTGAAGATGAACGAAGGTCTTACAGGTGTGGAACAACATGAGGGTGAGTAAATAATGACAGAATTTTCATTTTTGGGTGAACTAACCCTTTAAATTCAGGCTGCATCCTCACAACTTGGCTAAAACACGACTTTTTGGCACTTTAGATTCAATAGTGGTTCAGCAATAGTGCATGAAAACACTGTCAGTACAGTTTTAGTACGGTGCTCTGTCTGCGTTTGTGGAAGAATGCAGGCTGTAAACGGAGCCAAATGTCATGAAAACCATTCAGTTCCGGAATATTTTTACACATCAGTTCTGAATAAGAACCCATTCTCGATTCCCACCCATAAACTGATTATACGCCACTGCTGACAACTTTATTCAGTGCACAGAGGACTCTGAACTTCTGCCTACATTTATTGACAGTGATAGTAGGGAGGAAATTATTGAGATAAAATTACTTGAATCTTCAAAACCATTTAATTTAAATGTGTATGCTTGAATTCATTAAATAGTTTTGTTGACTAATTTAAATTGTAATTTTATAGATCGGTTTGACAGTATAGTGAAGGAAAAACTGCCAGCAAGTGCCCAGCATACATAACTCCTTCAGTAGTTTTTAAAAGCATTCAAGGCTGTACCTCATTAAGTTGTTTCCGGAGTGTGCAGAGCTGGAATACAGACAGCAAGATGCTCAAATACAAAAGCAGATTTTTTTTTTTTTTTCATAGTTTTAATGATTTACTAAGATAATAGATAAGTAGGTATGTCCAAACGTTGGTAGTTTACATGAAATGCCATGCAAGTTTCTAATATATGCAACTTGGCTGTACTTTGAATCCAATCCAATGATGTATAAACAGTTTAGGAATTAATGAATGTTAAATGTTTTGGAAATAATGAGGTTTGAGCTAATCACACAGACAGACAGCTGTGTGCCCACATGCTTACAATACTGAGACAAAAACCCTGAGAGACAATATTATAGACAATTAATATCCAAAATGCAAGATGAATATTAAGTACAAAGTTTCCCAAATCAACTTTTAACATTTGGATAGTGCCAAAAACATCCTGTCCTTGCTATGCGCATTAAATCAATACTAAAAAAGCTCAGCTGCTTTTATTATGATGTCTGTCAAACACAACCCATCATCTATCCATGCCTGGAAGTGATTTTTAGATGCACTCACTGGAGCCAGCCATGGGTCTGTGTGTCCTGACCTAATGCTATTCTAGAATTGCAGCTGTCAGTGGACAGACATACACAATACCTCAGACCTCAGCTAACAGACCAAGGGGAGTGGCCACACGGGACAGCGGAACGGTGGCACGCAATTGAAGTCAAAGGAGGTCAAATATAGACCAAACACACCTACTGTTTTGGAAACAAGATAATAGACATGCATTCTGTAAAACTTCCTATGAATTATTGAGATGGCTATAACTGTTAAAATGGCAATGTGAACATCATGAGCTTAAAAAAAAAAAAAAAAAAAAAAAAAAAGGGGTTAGTTCTTATTTCATTTTAACTTTAATAACCCTTCCTGGACATTGGGAACTTTCTTATTCCCATGCAATTTAATTCCAGTCTGTAGTTTCCATGCATTGCAATTGCATGAAAAAAACAACCAGTAACATCTTCATAATTCCTAAGTCACACAGGTTTGAAACAATATGTGTTTAAATTATTATGCGCACAGTGACTTTCTCCAAATCTGATTTGATAATACATAATATTAGCATTTTCAGCAGACTAGCAGACAGAAGTCATATATTAGACATGGTGAACTGTACACCACAAAAGTGGTGATATTATTTCTTTGAGGTCACAGGTTCAGTGGGCTTCTGTGGGTGTTGGTCACTGGGGCAGTGAGCCCAGAAAGGATGTGGGTCAGCGGAACTCAAACCAGCTGCAGCGTTAAGCTGGATTTAACCACCTCCCAGAGGCTACACACATACACACCACTCCTTTTCATTCCCAAGCTCATACTAAACACACTACCTCCTTCCACACAGCAAGAGACACATGAATAGAACATTAACCATTAGTCCTCATACCTCCTTTCCTCCCCCTCAAACAAAACCTCTTTAGATTTCGCTCTTAGAAACTCTCCAGTACTCATTTGTCACACCTAAACTACACAAACCACTACACAAAATTACAGTTCACTCACAGCTAACAAAAGCTAACTTGTTTTGTTATACTAAATGGTCATTACATTACGGTTGCACAAACTGAAGATAGAAATATCTCTGAAACTCACAGAGCGGAGAATTAGAATCAGCCCTGTGAGACGCAGAAGTCTGGGAGCTACTGCTGCATTGGTTATGCCATGCGGATTAGCATTGGCGCAGGCAGCTGGACGCTAATCTGTGTCAGCACTGAGGCAGCTGCCACTCGCCCAGACTTACACCCCTGTCGCAAAAAAAGCCCCAGCTGACCCTGATCTGTCGCCAAGAAACCGCACGCCATGCTGTCTTACACGACCCGGCTAATGGGCCGATATCTTCTGGCTTTCCCTAGCTGTATATTCCTACTTATCGCTCTTTAGCTGCGGATTTACCCCTCATTAAAAGCCGCTACATTCATGGAGCCACTCCCTCCGTCTGCTAGTAGAAAGTATTTTGAAGCCATGCTGAGGTAGGTGGGTACAACTGTCAGAGATTGGCAAAATAAGCGGATACCTAATTGCAGGCTACCGCCAAAAAACAGCCTACACCACTATCTCATTGGCTAATGTTGAAATTATGCCGTTATTTGGAAGAGTCTAAAGCGGAACTGATTTTGAATGGTGGAAGGGGTATAGGGAACTAGAGCCTGAAAAAAAATACTGGCAAAGAGGAAAATTCCAATTTTGTTGGATCAGTTGGCACAGTCATCAAAGACCCTTTGAGAACAACATGATGAATTTCAGGGGGTTGTAATCCTCTTTGAGGAATGACTGAAAATCAAGGCCAACAACTTACCTGTGGGAGCTTCAGACAACTGGAGGACACTTCGTACTCAATGTACGCCTTCTCATTATCGTTGTCTTTGCCTTCCTGTGTGTAACAAAGTAGCTGGGCGCCATGCAGGGCTTTATCCAGCTTCTCCACCATGTACACACAAAGAGCCGACCTGTCTGTGGGTGTGGGAGTCGACGCTTGTCCCATAGCCATTGCCACAAACAGCGCAGGTTGACCATGGTGCGTGCCAAGCACGGCCGCCTGTGCCAGATTATATCCTCCACCGCAGGAAAGTGGCACCTCCACATAAGAGTAGAAATTGGGGTCGCCTGCACAGAGTCTCGAAACATAAGTCCGATACTCTCGTTTGCCCCACACGTCGCGTCGAGAGAACACAAAGTAGACATAGTTGTTGTGGTGGAAGGCTTTCACAAAATGGTTGTTGTATTCGGAGTAGCTACCAACGACCAGCTTTCCAAGTTCTTCGTGAGAGAATGCTGGTGCAGAATGTCGGGGAACTGCGGCTAAGCGCCTCATTGTGATCGGTGGGATCCCACCAGGTCCTTTGCTGGTGTAGCCCCGTCCAACAAGCATAAGCAGAACACCTTTCTGCTCCACCACCACACCAACCGTGGACACTCGAGGGTCATTTGCCGCAACATACTGTGTGTCCACAGGGTTGTCTGTCTTGTACAGCACCTGAGAGACGTTCTCCAAGCTTCGCTTCTCGCAGATGCCCTGCAGGACTGTCCCACACACAATCAGGCTGAGTGGATTTCCTCCTTTGACCTCTTCCAGTAACAGAAGCTTGTTGGTGTTGTCTGTGGTTTCTGCCTGGGTGCAATCAGTGGGGTCGATGGGTGGTAGGCAGTCTGGGCTGTCCAGTTTAGGCCCCGTTTTGCCCCAAGAGAGCAGCTGCAACTCTGGGGAAAGGTGATAGAGCACATTAACTGCACCCACGTAGACATGGCCCGAGTGGCTGTCGAGCAGGAGGTGATTGAGGCGGGACCCATTGAGGGAGATGAATGTAGGGGGGCTCTGAAGATGACTGGGGACCAGAGGAAATACCAGAGGCCACCACAAGATGGCGAGGAGCAGCAACAGGGGAGCAGCAGCTGGCATTGCACCCCCTCACCTGCTGAAAAGAGATAGAGATCAAGAAGAAAGAGAGAGAGGGGGCAGTGGAAAAGCAGCATGCACGAAGAAAGAGAATTCAGAATGGATGGAAAGGGCAGGAACATACAGTAAACAACAGGGATAAGAGTTATTTAGAAATGCGTGCATAATGAGATTTATGGGAAGGATGCAAAGATACGGGAAAAGACAGTAAGGAAAAGGGAGAGGGGCACGGAAAGTTGAGCAACACATGAAAAGGAAGGAAGAGAGTCAGAAGGCAAGGCAAGATAGTCAGTGTTAGCGGAAACCAGAGAGGAGGTGATTCAGATGGGTGATCGAGAGAGAAAAATAAAGATAGAGAAAGAAAGGGAGCGAGAGGGGGGGGAAAGAGAGAGAGAAGACAAATGTTAAGTTAACAGAAAAACACCACAAAGAATACCTACTGCTGCACATCACCATGCAGCACAAAGACTACAGGCTTCAAATACATTCTTTTGTTCTTCAAAGTCCTGCCACCTTCACACAGGCAGTGAAGGATGCTTGAGTGAGACTGCTAGGCTTTGGTCCAGTGCAATAAAAGACACACGTCTAAGAACCAAGAAACATGCAATAATGCTGGAGTTTGCTTCAGAAAAGTCAGAATGCCAGAGTACGAGTGGTAAACGCGAGAACAGCGGCTGATAAAACGTACCAAAGCACGCCAGACGTGGGCTTCTGTTATCATTAAAATCCTTTGCTGGTGTTTGTGTCGGTCTCGGCTGTCTGACTCACTGTTTACTGGCCGATCTTGACTGCCGCAAGATGATATGAGAATGACTAGAGTGTTCCTCGGAATTATCAAGATTAGAGATTAGAGAGGGAGAGAAGGAAAGATCGAGGGAGAGGGCAAGCGGGGAAACAGAGAGAGAGTGTGTGTGTGTGAAAATATGAGAGCGCTGATAAAAAGTAATAGAGATGTGAAGAAGTTAGGTGCTAAATTATGCATGATGCCTGTAGCTGTTGCCTTTCTGGTTTTACTGATGAAACCAAGAAAACAGACACAGCTTTAATCAACCACTCAAAAGTCACGAGCGTCAGCTGTTACATTCAGTTATCAACCTTTGAACAAAACAGAGAAAATAAAGAATTGTCTGATGCATCTGATGCAATAAAAACTAGACTTTCATTTTCTTAGGAAACGTGTGGTGTCTCCCATGTAAAACTCAATGCCATAATGCTAGATTATTGCATGTGGTTACCAGGGTGTAGCTATGCAACTGCCGACGTGTTCTGAGTGGTTTTAAAGAGTTAAATCACCCAAAGATGTATTTGTCGTCAGTAATTACTCACTCTCATTTCGTTCCAGACCTGTAAGACCTTCGTTCATCTTCGGAACACAAATTAAGATATTTTTTAGGAAATCCGAGAGGTTTTTGATCCCCAAGAGAAAGCAACGTAATTACCACATTGAAGGTCCAGAAAAGTAGTAAAGACATCATTAAAATAGTCAATGTGACTACAGTGGTTCAACCTTAAATGTTATGAAGCGACAAGAATACTTTTTGTGCGCAAAAATACAACACAAATAATTACTTTATTCAACAATTTGTTCTCTTCCATGTCAGTCTCCTACACTGTTCACGTAGTAAACACAGATTCCAGGTTCTACGTCACGACTCATGACGCAAAAGCTGGCCGATATTGAGTCGGCGTTCTGATGTAGAACCTGGAAGCGCTGCACTGTCTATACAACGTAAGGAAGAGGGAAGAGAAGAAATTGTTGAATAAAGACATTATTTTTGTTTTGTTTTTGCGCACAAAAAGGATTCTCGTCGCTTCATAACATTAAGGTTGAATCACTGTAGTCACATGGATTATTTTAACGATGTCTTTACTACCTTTCTGGATCTTGAATGTGGTAAAAAATATCTTAATTTGTGTTTCAAAGAAGAACGTAGGTCTTACAGGGTTTGGAACGACATGAGGGTGAGTAATTAATGACAGAAATTTTGGGTGAACAAACCCTTTTAAGTACAATATTATATGGTTGATATGTGATTGTTAGGGTGTTATGTGTGGTTGCCATTTTGTTGCTATGCAACTGCTAATGTGTTCAATGTTTTTTAGCTCAATGTTATGTGGTTGCTAGGGTGTTGTGGGTAGTGGTCAATTTTGGTAATTTTTAAATATCGGCATCGTCCGATAAGTTTTTCTGTTTGAACGATGTGTCGGAAACGGGACTTTTATTTTGACGGCGCTGAGAATGCCAGTGTCTGAGCACAGAGTGCTCCCATCATTATTAGTTTAATATACGTTAATAATATGTTAATAATAATATGTTATTAGATAGAACTGTTAAACAAAGTAAGTAAATAGTAAACAAAATTATTATAGCTTTTGCTTCTATATTATTAGTAATAGAAAGGCAAACACTATAATATTTTCTCATTTGCTGTCAGCATTCAGCAAATATGCATTTATATAAATTAAACAAGTCTTTCAATATACTTTTACAAACCTTGCAGACTTTAAATCCTTTATTTAAAACTATGCTGCACTACATTCAGTTGCCCACTATGTCATATTTATGCATTTTTACTGTCTGCTGTTTGTGAAATTAGTGTTATCTTGTCTGTTTATTTGAAAAAATTTGATTCCCAGTGCACACAAACTTACCAGATTACTGAGTGCCCTGTTGGTTACAGTGTTTACTTTTTATTTAGATTTTAACAATTTCTTTTTTTGTGAAAATTCTGGTTTTCTGGTCTGATCTGAGCTGGTCGTAATTTACTTAATTTGGTTTAACCAGTCAGCAAACGGGTTTCCCTCCCTGACCAGCTGAAACATGCCCAAATCTCCTCTAAAGTTAAACTGAACTGCACAGCACACCACTCCTCAACAAGCCGCACAATTTGAGCCATCATGTCTGTAACACAAGCATTGCAGGACGTCGCATGGCAAGTTGTAAAACTTAGGGTTAGGAGTTTGTTCAAATCCCTAACCCCAAGTATGAGCAACAGTAATAGTTTGGCTTGCCTTCAAGTCAAGTCTAGATAGAGGCTTGACTAATTTCTGCCAGTACGCCAAACACGATTCCATTTTTGAAGGAGAAAAAGTATCAGAGGACACTGAGTATCTGAGAAAGTTATAGAGGGAAAAGAAAGATTCATCTTTAATTCATATCACAGCAGCCAAGAAGTCTTGAGGGCCTAGTATATGAGAGATGAAGAGAAAGAGCAAAGGAGAGGAGGGAGGGGGGAATTCCAGAGAAGCTGGAGTCTATCAGTATGCATAACATTTTACCTCGTCTCCACCTTCAAAGGGATGGTGGGTAAGAAAAAGGACAGTTTGACATGCTGCCGAGATTAGCCACTTCTTTTCAATTAGGCTTTGGATTGGAGAGTTCATGCGTTCATGCATCACCTTGTTTATGAAGGCTGAAAGCTGAACATCGCTTTGTACGGTGTCTCTTGTCTACCTAGCTTAAGGACTCATGCTATCCACGTTTAATGAACATGATCAAAAGAAACGAGCTCAGAGAGCCTACAGACCGCCAGCTGATTTTTCTTATCCTTAGTCATGACCTGTTTCGTTTAGGTCTTGCACAACAGGATCTGGAAAAGCTAAATGATGCTGACTTGCATTCAGAGTGGAAAAACACTTTGATAACAAGATGACATGCTTTTGATATTCTGCAGTCAGCAAAAAAGATTCTAGAGCACTCTTTTAAGTGGACATACCATGAAAATTTAAATTTCCCTTGATCTTTTATTAAAAAATAAGTTCAATATAGACTATGGCACATTTTGATGTTAGGCAAACCAGAGAACTTACAAAAAGTCATACATATGTTAATGCTTTATCCAGTTTTCCATAACCAGCCAAGTTTTGTTTTTGCAGTTGTCCAAAACAGATTAGCATGTATAGTATAGCAATGATGCCAAATTAGTTTCTGACTACCTCTAAATGTTGTTTGGCTCATGCAGAATTCATCATGGCTATGTATGATGTCACAACTATATTTATATTTACACATTTTCAATATTGAATGACAGAGTGAACAAAGCCACTAAACAAAGTCTAGCAAATCTCTATATTTACATTACATTTACGGCTGATGCTTTCATCCAAAATGTCTTATGCTGGCCACACACTTGAAGATTTCAGGCACAAACATGTCACAAAAGTAGAGTACTGAGAAAGAAAACTATAGACACTTTTTGTGCTGACATCACAATTATGTCACAGCATTAGCTGGAGGCAAAACAAAGGAAAAACTGGAGGCGGCCAATACAAACCAGCTAGTTTGTCAGCTATTAATATTTATATAGTCGGCTACATAAGGAGCTTAAAATATCATCTTGTTTTGTGCCAGAATCAACAGAGTACAGGCTCCAATTTGAAATTTTATCGCATTTTGCCTGACAGCTGTGATTAAACACAATAAAAAGAGGGAACTGGACAGAAACGATTATCAAAAATGCTCGAGTTTGCAACGCACACTTCATATCAGGTAAGGTTAAATAAACCATTGTCTTCTGTTGGTATGGATTATGGTTTGGTTATGTGTCTAAAGATTTCTCATGCATGCCCAGCTAATCAGAAATTGGGGAACAAGTTTAGTGATTGCTCACGTAACGCTAATTTTTTAGCTAACGTTGTTAGTCATACAACTAGCAGCCTATCTAACGACCAGAGACTAAACATAAAGGAAACTGTCAGATTGTCCATCCATTGAGTGAACGTGTACAGGGTCAGCCAATCTGGTTCAATCTGTTAAAGTTAACATTTTTAAATAACAATCGTGGTCTCGGACTGTGAGTGACATAACATATTCAGATAAAAATCACATTGTCATTGTTAAAAAACAAGCTAACAAAACTTGCTAGCTAGCACTAGTGAAGTGTTCTGCCTACACCTAAGCTCTGCCCACAAAAAACGTCACAATGCTTACTAACTGAAAAGGGGTCTATAGAGTCTTCTCAGGCAAGATTTCAACAATATTCTTTTTCTCCTTTTTTGCTTTTCACTGCAAAACAGAACTCAGGCCAGGAGAGCCAGCTGACAATGTCAATCGTCCTCCATATTGTTTTTCCTCTAAAGTCGCGTTTGGTCATGCGAGTTCCTATGAGATCTCGTTCCACTGTGAAATCGTTGCTACAATCGTCAGGTGTGTGGTCTCGCAGTCTGGCTGAATAGTCTAGTATGTGCGTTCGGAGGATGTTAAAAATCAGTTGAAGCTGTCCTTATATCTGTGGTCTCCCACGGTTTTAAAATCGGTTAAAATTTGAAAATCGTCTATTGTGTCCGAGGCCTAACACTGCGTTCTAGGTATACATTCTAATTAGTTGATGCATTACCTAGGAATCTAATCCATGCCTTTGCTAGCACCATGCTCTATTGTTTGAGCTACAGGAACGCCTGTAAATCATAACAGGGGTCATTTATATATAGCCATCTTAAAGGTACAGTAGCAAAAACAGCCTGATAAAGTCTACGCTCAGAAAAATGGTGATGACAAACTAAACTATGACTGCTTTTTGGCGTAAGTAATCTTGATTACAATTATAAGATAAAAAAAAAAAGAATATCATACTGCATACGGCATTCAAATGACAATATGTAAATGCTACATGTATCAGTCTTAAATGAATAAATCAGTGAGGCATTCACAGCCCTAGCGCATCTAAGTAGAGAGAGGGTGTGCCACCACCACCACCATATCCTCACCGAAAATTTAACTGAGAGTGGCCAAACAGAAGCGAAACAGAGACCGAGAGATTGAATCCCACCCAGTGTGCAACCATTCCTACACAGATCCAACTAACAGAGGCAGACAGGGTGAGAATGACACAGAACAAAAGTGTGCTAAAATTGAGCATGCAGGAGGTCTCTTATACTGTCAAAACAGACAATTTCACAGCTTGAATTAGGTCGAGCTTTTGCAGCATCAGCATTCATCTCCATTTTTTTGACTTAAATGGTAATAACTGTTTCGGGGCATCATGGGAGAGAGCGAGAACACACTTCCTATTCACTAAGAAAGAGGAATAGCTACTGCCTTTGTGATGAGGAATGGAAAAAGAGCTTGGGATATATATGGGAGACGAGCTCTTCCTTACACAAGCACACACAAAAGAACGGGGACTTGACAAAGGGTGGAAATAAATGGAGGTTGGTTTTGCAGCATTCTATTGTAAAACCAGACCAATAGCTATTATACTCAATGCATATCGCTAATAACAGCTTTTGCAATATGTAAACATGTTTTAAATAGGGGGTAGCAGAGTTTATCACTCCCGAAAGGTGCAACCAATTCAGGGAGAGTCATTTCGATTGCAGGCTGACCTTTGACCCTGGCTGGTAGCGCTTGTGCTGCCCATCCTCTTCTGTGTGTGTGTGTGTGTGTGTGTGTGTGTGTGCATTCCCAATCACTGTAAACTTCCTCTCCTACACAGCAGCATATTAAAACAAAGCACATACTTGCTAGGTTGCTAAGCTCACTCAACACTCATTACCCCCAGAAACAGACACGCTAGTAATTATAGCGTGCATGTGTGTCTAATTTCTTTGCCGAGTGCATAATACGCAAAACACAATATCAGACACAAAGCTTACACACGTACACGCAATGCTTCCAGACAGACACATTCCACACATGAAAATACAAAAAAACCTGAAGGACAACACACAAAGCATGTAGCTGGCACATTCAAATAAAGTGAGCTTCTGTGTGTGTTAAAAAAAAAAAAAAAAAATGAGACAAGCTTCAGAGTCCAAGACTCCTCCATGGGGGTGAGCCAACAGACAGACATGCGAACCCCACCCATGCTGTGTGCTTGCGCTATCAGAGGAAGGAATCGCTTCGGCAGGCTTGACATCTGACAAAAACGTCTCTCCTAATTTAAAGCACATTGTCTAAACTGATGGAACAATATAGTCTGGCTACTATTTTTAGGTATAGTTGGCCATAACCACCATAGACATTAAGGATGCATCTCCAAAGCATTCGGGAATGTGAATTGATCAATATTGACATTTAAATGACTTCTCATAATTACCCCCCAGATCTGAATACTTGGTTACATCCTTCAAGCTCTAATGCAAAACTCTTCATGTACAAGCAGATACATGTAAATTCATGAATGCTAATTACACCCTTCCAGCAAAAGCTTGATAAAAATAAGCAAGTCATGACATTTTTATCTAATTGGATCGCTTTCTCAAGGTGTGAACATCTAAGAAAAGATGCTTATATCACATTCGCGTCTGTTCATGCCACACAAAAAGGGCGTAGGTCGGGTGAGCGATCACAGCAGGTGGGGGCAGCGAGATTTCAGTGGAAAGTAACCTGGAAATATGATGCGACACAAAGCGTCTCGCGATATGCATCACTGTCTCTCGTTAAAACATCTAAGATCATTTACAAGCACAGTGTCTGAATGGATGAAACAATGTAAGAATCAGCAGACACTTAAATTAAAGGGATAGTTCACCTAAAATTGAATCATTTACTTACATTCATGTCGTTCCAGACCTGTATGACTTTCTTTCTTCTGTGAAACCCAATAAGGTCTCATTAGTTAATGTTAGTTAATGCATAAACTAACAATAATCAGTACATTTGCTAGAGTATTTATTAATCTGGAAACTTTGGTTAAAAAAAAAAGAAAGTTAACTAATGTATTTAAAGGGGTCATGGACTGCATTGTTTTATTGTTATATAATGTTTCCTGGGGTGCACTTATAATATTAGTATGTTTTTACATCAAAAATTTTCATAATTTAGAAATAAAAGGCATTTTTCCTACCCAGATTTTAGCTCTCTTATTTAAATGCTCTGTTTTAAGGGGCGTGACTTCTGTGAGACTTTTAGCACGTTTTTACTATTACAGCTCTCAAGGTTAACTATAGCATTACATTAGCTCTGTGTCATTATATTTAGATCGTGGCATGAAAGGTTGCAGTGATGAACATTGTAGCCGATCACAGATATGTTGTTGAGTGCATGAAAGCAGTGATCACGTCATTGCAACTCAATTTCTGCACACTAACGAATGCTTTCATCATAACGAACAGTGTAAACACTATGTAACTAAGAAATTCGTTGAATAAAATGGGAATTTTGCCGCAAACCCAGAATTCAGTCAGTGATAACCTTGCGCTGTTTGATTGACAGCTCCAGCGATTGTAAAGGGAGCGTTCTTTGATCGCTTTCTATATATAATTTAATTACCATTTCAGCCTACTAAGACAAACAACATGAAGTTGACCGTTTAGTCACTGGTTTGATTTACTGACACATAGACAAAGAACATCTGACTGTAAATGAATCATTACATATCAGATCAGGCATTAGAATTACTGTCGAGTCCATATTATAGTTTGCAAAGCCTGCGCCGAAACACGATTGATTTACCAAAAAATCCACAGTGAAATGTACCGAATACAAATAAATAAAGCTCAACAGAGACATTCATATCGTTGAAAATAAATAAACATATTCCTAGCATTAGGATCATTTGAAAAGTAATGTTATTTTTAGTCCTGTATCGCTCTTCTCTCCTCCTCATCTCACTAACACGCCAGTGGGCGGGGCTAACATTGCAATGATGAAGTAGGCGTTGATTTCTTCTGCGGAGGCGGTGTTTCATCTATCTATAGGCACTTTCCGGGACAAGTCATTCGCTGGGCCTGGTGTCAATAAAAGCTTTTAATGGACTAACAAGGAAGATTTCAGTTCTGAAACTTACAGGATATTCTTATAGTACGACGACCTCTTATATATCAAAAGCTCAAGGAAAAGTTGATTTCTCAATTCATGACCCCTTTAACTAATGTTAACAAATAGTACCTTATTGTAAAGTGTTACGGAAGATATTTTGAAAAACAACAACACTAGTCTGGAGCCTATTGGCTTTCATTGTACGGACCATAAAAGACAAATCTTTTGCGTTCCACAGATCAAAGGAAGTCACGAGAATGATTAAATGTTGACAATTTTCATCTATCCCTTTAATGAAAGCTAATTATTACATCCTTGCAAAGCTTCATTTAAAAAAGCAAGTCAATTTTTGCTTAATTACAGTCACTTTTTCATAAGATGTCATAAGGCAAGATCGCACATGTGTCGTCACACAAAGCAGATTGGTGGGGTCGACGCAGCAGGTGAGACTGCGCCATGCTAACGCAGGTGTCAAGGTGGAAATAAACCTGGAAATCTAGTGTGAGACAAAGACAAAGCATTTCACAACACGCATCATGTCTCGTGGAGATGGGCACATCGCGGAGACGCCACTGATTATTACAGAGTTGGCTCTTTGAATGCGTACCGAGAGTGAGAGTGACTGGGATTTACAAGTCTCTTTGATGCCAGGCATGAAAGTGTCAGCACACCAAGTGTGTGTGCATGTGCGAGTGAGAGTGTGTGTGCCTAGGGGTGTGCAGTGGTTAATCACCACCTCTGTGTGGAGGGAGGGTGGGCAAGTTCTCATTTCCATACTCTAGTCTACACCCATGCAGGAGGGGGTGATACTTTGGGAAATATGGAAAAAGAGAAGGTGGGGAAAATTGAAAAAAAAAAAAAAAAAAATAGATAGATAGGCAAAAAACAACAGCGAAAGCATCTCGCTGCTTGAAGAACAGAAAGCGGGAGTGTGATAAAATACAGTGATTAGTAATGTAACCACGTACATATTTCATCGCTGACAGTTGTATGCTACTCAGACTCCTAATATTTTATAGAAGAGACTCGCCGTTTCGTATTTACTCAATCTTTTCTCCCTCCTGCCGCGCCAACTCAACTATCTTTGTATCTCTGTTGCAATCTGTCCTCTGTTTCCACCAAATCCTCCTCTCCTTGTTGCCTCTTTATACTCTCCAACTGAGCTCATGAATATTTCGTGCATATTTCACGCACGCTGCTAGATATCTGATATCATCAGGGCGTTTCGGCAAGAAGAGCAAGAGGTTAGCAGGGTGCTGCGGAGTGCGTTTAGGTCCTGTAGGAATTTCTGGTGGAGAAAACACGGCTGCGGTCGGAATAAGTGAGTCAGGCAACCAATCATCTCCGGCTCCCTGTAATTATCACCTCTCTGAACAAACAAATATGATGACATCTTATTTTGATGGTAATGAGCCATAATGGCCACAATGGGAGATATAATGATGCTCAAGCAAGCTTTTATCAAAAGCAAAGTCTGCGAATCTACAGGAAAATGACACCGAGTAGCTCTTTTGAAAGCAACCTACAGGTAATCATAGTAAACCTTTTAAAAAAGTGCCGTTTCAATTTTACGCTGATTGAATTCAACAGTTCTGGCAGGTTAGAAAGGTGCACATCTATATTCATAAGCTGGATGAGTGTGAGAAGTGTCTACTCTCTGTGAATTTTAAAAACAGTTCTGGAACCATCAACCGTATGATGATGATTATTAGGTTTCACCTTCGGCTCTCATTTTCACACCGCCAGACTCTCACTCGTGAGCGGCCCACGCTGCTTTCATCACCACCTTGACAAGCATCTGCGTGCATAAAAATGCAACATTAATTATTTGATGGGGGCAGATAAACACGCTCACTCCAGTGAAACCGACAGGAAGGGAGCTGGCACCTAATTCACGGGCTACTTCGTACATTACACACCCTATTTAATAGCTGTTTTAGAGGCTGAAAACAACAACAACAAAGCTGTATGTTTTGTCTGCCCAGCTTTGAGAGCGTAATAATGACTCTGAATGAAGGTTCCCCCAAGCGTTTACAAGCCAAACGTTTTACAAGATAAGGGCCGTCTTTGAAGAGGGAAAGAAAATGCAAATACGCAGGAGTGCAATTTCAAATTAAGAGACTAGAGGGAGAAAAAAAAAAAAACTTGTTTGTGGGTACCGGGTGCACAAAACAATAAAAGAATGTCAACACGAGCGGCAAATTACGCCCCCCATATGCTGAACACAAGGTGAAAACCCACCACTCCTCAGGGACTAAAAGGGAGGAGGCATTTAGAAAGGAGACAATGGAGTCAAAACAACGGGGGGAGTGCGTGAAAAAGAAAGAGAGGGTGAAAAGAGATGTTCAGGTTTCATGAAACTTGGTACGGCCGCTGAAAAGACACAATCCGAATCGCGACTCCTAGAGTGGCACGCCACACCTCCCGGAGGAATAGTACAATAACCGCAAGCTGCTGATACAGAGGCTGGAAAACCACTGAGTAAATGTGTGATTAAACATCTAGTTATCTTCCAATTAAGCCTGAATACATTAGATCCACTCCACAACAGGTTATCGTGGCATTTGTAGGTCTTTGACTAGTCACCTTGGACTAATTAGAGTCTTGAGAATAAGCTGCCAACGCAGCTGTCTGATATAATGTTGTTTCAAATGCATTGACATTTGTGTGATGCTATTTATCTACAATGACAGACGAAATAAGCCCAGTTAAAGTTTTATAAACAGAGATTAATGAAAAGCATTCAAGAAAAAAGGAAAGCGTTAAAGAACAAAGGCATTTTAGATGTTTGAAAATGTTTGCAAACTACATTTAAATGGCAGACACTTAAATAAAGATGAAAAAAAAAGTTTTTGCTTTTGCTTTTTTTCCCTATCAAAGGGAAGCTTGTTAGAGATTGAAATAGAATGCAAGAGTAAAAATCAATGGATACTCTCAGAGGTCTGTCCCAGAGTGCGTGAACCTCCTGAAAGGTTATAAAATATAAACAGAACATGCTGGACAACGAACTGAACACAAAGATGCATTATATTCAGTGCTCTGATGGTAAGTTATGAAATAGGTACTAAATGAGAGTCATGTCAGGTAAAGGAGGAAAACAATGCATAGTAATCACTATCCTTAATTTAATGAACCTCATAAGTACTTTGACATTCAGTGTAACATAACCCCTGAAACAAAACTGAAATACACTTATTTTAACCTTTAAACAGCAAAAGGTAAAAAAAACCACAATGTGTTTTTAAAGCATCCACAGCGCTCACAATCCAAAAAACGCATAAATGCTGAAAAGTTTTCCAGCGAACTATTTTACTCACTTCATTCAGCGGCACTGCGTTTCATCCCCTTGGAAGTCAAAGCGAAACTCTCGTTAATTTTTAAAACAACAACAAAAGCGTTTGAAAGTGAACCCGGTAAATCCCATTATGCGTGTGCTACATTGTTGTGGAGGAGCTCAGACTCGAGCGAGCAGCGCAAAGCGGCTCTGGGGGGGAGGGCGGGGTTTTCCAAACACGTCATGAAACAGTTTCAATGAAGCGTTTGGGGAGTGGGCGGGGCTTAGCCGTACGTAGAGGTACTACAGGTGAACAGATAGACAAAACATTTTGTTTTCATATTAGCGTTTCATTTTCTTTTCCTTTATATATTATTGCTATTATTATATGTAGTTGTTATTTTTATTAACATTACTGACTTTCTTTTCTGTCACAGTTTTTACTGTGTCTTAATGCTTTGGTAAAGATCGAGAGAGAGAGAGAGAGAGAGAGAGAGAGAGAGAGAGAGAGAGAGAGAGCAGTTTTTCCTTTTCATTAAAGGTGCTCTATTATTATTATTATTTTATGTATTTATTTATTTTTTGAGGAATATCATACATAAAATGTCCTTATTACCTGACATGTATCATTGAAATTATTATGATAATGAGTGATATTTAGCCAATAAGAAAATGTAATCAATCACAGAAACACTGAGCCTGTCAATGAAATTGATTTGCTGACACAGGGTTGGCTGACATGTCATTTGAAGGAAGTCAGCAAAATGGCGCAAATGAAATCATTAATAGCACCTTTAATGAAAATGAAACTTTGCCAGAATCGATTTATTTTGTATTGTGAGTTTATGTTGCTTTTAAACTTGAAGTATGCAAATTAGGAATCATCTTAATGAGGTATACAAATATGCATTTATCAAAAATGATGTAGATTCCACAGAAATTGTCAAAACATTTTTCAGAATATTGTTTATTTAAGAACATATTAAGTAAAACACTTAATGTATGTATATGAACATGCTTTTTTTTTTTTCCAAAAAACAATTTAGAATTATTAAAAACATTATTTAGGAATCAATATGTAAAATTAGGGGTCTGTACATATGTGAAAACATATGGAACATTAGTATATTTCATAGTAACATTATTACATGTTATTTTAAGCTGCTAACCAACGCTAATGTAATTAAAGTATTTTTTTTTACTAGTAAAGCAACATGTTGTAGAGGGTCAAAATTAAATCCAACCAAAGTTTAATCCCCCAAAAAATCATCAAATAAGCCTGCAGCACCTCTCCTCAATATTTAATGCTCACATTCAGGCATGAACTGAAGCGTGCTGCATTTGGAGTGGATTTGGGGTGATGCGGGGGGAGGCAGGGACACGCCTCTCCGCGCCGCAGCTGGAGAGAGCAGATGGGGTTTGACACCCGTGTGTTTCTGTTGCACCGGGTTTTGACACGGATACTGTCGGGTTCACACAATACCAATTGAAAACGAATGCAGATCTCTCAAACGCACCGCCTTTAATAGATTCTTTGCCATCCGCTGGGCTTCATTTGTCAAATGTCACCCGGCTGTGACATTTCCCACGGTGTCAACCTACAAGAGCATTTAAAAAGAGATGCATTTTAAATACACCAGGGGGAAAAACATTAGTGCCAACATACACACACCTTACTGCAAATTGCTTCAGTCTCTTTTTTTTTTGTCAAGGAGAAATCAGTTAGAAACAGGGGCCAGTTGCATAAACATATCCACTATAGGCTAGTTTGCCCAACTAGCAGTTTACTAAGAGGCAATCAGTCTTACTTTTCAGATTCAAATTAGACCAATCTACCTTTTTATGTAACTGACTGTAAAAAGTTATGACCAGTGAGGGCCAGTTGCATAAACATAGCCGCTAAGTTAAAGGCCTACTGAAGTGCCTTGGAACCCGCAGCTTCATTCACGGTGTTGATGTAATTTCCAAAGAAACAGGAAGACAGGGTGGGATATATCTAGAATCCCAATAGCGTTTCACTTAGATCACAGCTCAGCCAGAGCCGATGAGCTCATAAAACCCATATTTTTTTTTTCACACCGAGGATGATAACTATAAAGATAACGATAAAGATATACTTCTAAAAATTGTTCTAAATATGATACGATAACGGCAGAGAGAAACAATATTGTTGGAATCACTTTCACAACTATTTTTTCCAGCTGATGAATGATAAAAACAATGACAGCCAATCGGAATCCATCCTGCTTTAAAGAGCTTGAGCATTTAAAGAGACAGACGACAAAATCGCAGCGCGGACTTATGGTGCGTTCACACCAGACGCGAATGAAGCGTTAAGCGCGAGTGATTTACATGTTAAGTCAATGCAAAGATGTGAATAGACATCCTGTGGCGCGAATGACGTGGCGCAAATTGAACTTTTTGGGCGTTTGACGCGCGTAACGCGTGATTTGCGTGAGTTGAAAAATCTGAACTTCGGTTAACGCGACGCAAATTTTCGCCAATCAGCTTGCTCTAGTAGTGACGTGATTACGACGTAGCGAGAGGAGGCAGAAATCTAAAACAACAATGGAGGACAAAATCATCGTCGCTGTATGTGGATACCCGGAGCTGTACAATACATTTTCATACTTTTATAGAAACAGGAATACAACGCTTGGAAGAAAGTGAATGAGGAGTTCGGACAATCTGGTAAATTGTAAAAAACGCTCTTTACTCAATTTGAGCTATAAATATATACATATTGAGACTACAAGCTAGCTAAAGCCGGCAAATTGAGCTTATTCGCTGTATTTTACAACTACTTTCCTGCTGATGAGTTGATGTGTTTATTCAGAGGAAGTGTGCAAAAACGAGACTGGAGCCGCCTGGCAGAAGCCCCTCTCATGACGCGAATTCGCATCTGTTGTGAAGTGAATTTCATGCGCGAATGAAGTGAGTAAACTCAAAATGTTCAAGCATCCAACTAAGCGCAAATAGCGCGATTTATTCGCGCAAGTCGCGTCTGGTGTGAACGCCCCATTAGGGTAAACAGCATCCACACCAACATATGATATTGTTCTAATATAGGGGTCGTTTACACGACACCATATTCAACTAAAAACTGAAAACTTTTTATGCGTTTTGGCTGTTCATTTACACGGCAATGGTGTTTTGGGGGCTTGAAAACGCAAACCTTTCCAAGTTTTTGAAAATGAAAGTTACAGTCTCCATGTAAACTACAAAAATGCGAATTTGTGAAAACAGTGACGTCATGGGCATGTGTATTACATGTTCAGTGTGTAGGCGTGCAGTGTTTCTTTACAAAGTGACATCGCCATCTACTGGCCTGGCAGCATAAAACAGTGTTTTTAATCATTTTCGCGGATCTGTATGAACTGGGAACGTTTTGACAATGTTGTACAGCGAAAAATGCAAAGGAAAAACGTTTCCATTTTTAGTACATTGGTATCATGTAAACGTACCCATAGTTATCGATATAGTTATGTTTATAGTTATCGTTCTTGGTGTGAACAGGGCTTTATTTTAGTATCATTGAGATTATTATACCATTATGCTATACTATATACTATTACAGTCTTTATTAATATTTTTAATTCGTTTTTATTTTATATTTTCTGTTTTAGTAATTAAAATGAAAAAAATATTTAAAAAAGATTTAAATCACGTGACATTTAAGATTTTAAAAAATATCTATATAGTTTTTTTCTCAGTTTTAGTTATTTTAATACATCAAGTTAAACAAAATGAAAATGCTGTAAATGTTTAAATATTTTATTTTATTTCAGTTAAAGTTTATTTCAAGTAACAAAAGTGTTTTATTTTTATGGTTATGGTTTTAGTTTTAGTTAACAATAATAACCCTGCCTCACACAAAAGCACAAAATCTCCTTGACACAGCAAAGAAACGATGATGGCTCATTGTATTTAGTTTGAGCTGGAGAAGAAAGCGATAGAAAGAGAGAGAGAGTCAGTGAAGGGGAGAGAGTTGAGAGAGAAGGGCTCCCCAGAGGGTTTACTGATGAGCAGGCATGCGGGGAGACTGGGGGCGCTCAGCTGGGGCTGTTTGCCCAGCAGTGAACACCCGTCATCAAGGAGCTCATAAAATATTAATCCAGCACACAAAGACGGGAAGAAGACGGACAGAGTGACCAGAGAAAGAGGGAGAGAGACTGATGCAGACTGAGCGACAGCGAGCGTAATGAATGGACCGGGAGGGAGGGGGCTGCGGGGTGAAAGGGTGACATGCAGTAATTGGGGGGAAATCTGCGCGGCGGTGGGTGGAAACCATTATTGGCAGGTGGAACAAAAATGGACGCATCCCTGAAATAATGAAGTGAGGGGGAGGAGAGGAAGGAGGAAATGCAAAGAAACACTGGTGAGAATTGGCTCTCATTTAATTACAATTGCTTTCGAATAAAACGTTTCTCTTGATAATGGTACAGAATTAGAAATAGCCGTGCGTTCCGACTGCGGAGGGCCGTGTTTGGAGGAATGGGCTCGGAGCGTATGTTCACATAAGAAGTTTTGGCAGGAAGCGCAGCGGCCAACAGTTGTCTGTTTACACTCCTGAAGCCAAGGACTGGGCCCACAACAGAACAATGCTGATTTGTTAGGAGGACTCTAAACGGCTCTTCATGTCCAAATACGCGCTGGCACACAAGGACAGGCGGTGAATAGAGAGCGCACACACTCAACCAGACACACATGCACATCCATACCGGATCAGACATCAATACATATCCAGAGTGTTAATATTCCTGAACTGATGGCAAAGCTCTTATAGGGATGCCTGAAAGCAATAATCAATTTTATTCAGATAGCCGCCCATGGGATGCATGTCACACTGTGGATGGTGTTTAAAAAATAAAAGAGAGGCCAATGGCTAGAGCAAACAAACAACATGAACGCAGAGCATTAAGGTTCATCCAGAAACGAGTGATCTAATGAGTTGGTTATGCTCTGATTAAAGGATTAGGTTACCTAAAATAAAAATACTGTCATGATTTACTCAGCCTCATGTTGGTCTGTATGCTGACATGCAACCATACGCTGATATTTTTAACAACAGATGTGGTAAAAATGCGATGAGTCTAGACATAAAGCTTCTCTATACGAGAGTGAGCACATCCATTTTTATTTGGTTTTTAATAATCAAATTCCACCATCAAATTCTAAAGACAAAGGGAAATAAAAGATGGCTGACATGCAAAAATGAAAGAAAAAAACATTATTGGTCAGAAAATTTTAAAAGTGAAAGAAAAACAAACAAGCACACTTGCACATATTTTCATTTTTATATTTAAGAACAAAAAAAAACTTTTTTTAAAAAGGGGGGGGTTGGGGGAAATTCACAAAAGATAAAAAAGAACAGGATGAGAACACAGACTTGGCCGGACACGCATCTTCCTTGTAGATCAAAATAAAGACCTCATCAGCAAGTTCTTAAAATCGTGGTTTGCCTTTCAATGCCACATGACTCAAAAAAGTAGTTTGCATTCACACCTCATGCATTTTGCAGAACCTGTGGTTGAAATAAAAACAAAACACCAACTTGCACAGAAACCCCCACACAGGACATGTACCAGAGTGGAGAAGACAGAGAGCAAAGATGTGATTAAATAACAGACATATAACTATTACAGTTTGTGTTAAAGGGTTAGCTCACCCAAAAATGACATTTTTAAAACACTTTATTTTAGGGTCTTTTAACTAGTTGCTTATTAGCATGCAAATTTATAGAATACTGGCTATTTGTTAGTACTTATTAAGCACATATTAATGCCTTATTCTACATTCTTAATCCTACCCAATACCTAAACTTAACAATTACCTTACTAACTATTAATAAGTGGTAAATTAGGAGTTTATTGAGGGAAAAGTCGTAGTTAATAGTTTATATGTGTTCCCTATACTAAAGTGTTACCGAAATTTCTGTCTAATTACTCACCCTCATGTCGTTACAAACCCGTAAGACCTTCGTTCATCTTCGGAAATTGTTGAATAAAGTCATTATTTTTGTTTTGTTTTTGCGCACAAAAAGTATTCTCGTCGCTTCGTAACATTAAGGTTGAACCACTGTAGTCACATGGACTATTTTAATGACGTCTTTACTACTTTTCTGGACGTCAAAAGTTGCAGTGACGTTGCTGCCTATGTGTGGATCAGAAACCCTCGGATTTAATCAAAAATATATTTAAATTTGTGTTCTGAAGATGAATGAAGGTCTTACGGGTTTGGAACGACATGAGGGTGAGTAATAAATGACAGAATTTTCACTAACCTTTTAATTCGAATTAGATTTTTGTTTTAGATTTTTGTTTTTTTACTTTCATTTTAGTTAAAAATTTTGTAATTTTGTTGTTTTTGTTAGTTTTTTTTTTAAATACATCTAAATAATTAAATTTTTTTTATTAGTTTTTTATTATTAGTTTTAGTTTAAATGGAAATGAGAAATGTTGCCTCTAGCTGAAATAAAATGTTTAAATTTTTTTTTTTAAATTTATTTCAGTTAGAGGTAAACCATGTAACTTTTTTTGTTCAAAATTAACAAAATTTTAATTTAAATAATGATTTAATACATCATCAATCCTTCTTCCAAAATATGTTATTATAAAAACTATTATAAGTGTTCATATTTTAGATCTGATGGGATGGTTTTTGCAGAAAATTGCGTGCATACATCACTCGCCCGTGTAAAAGCGATGGGGAGATGGTGTTTTTATTAATCAACAGGTGAGTAAGGTATTTAACTGAGAGACTGTCCTCCAACAAAAAACGACCCTATAGGTCGTTTTTCAAGCACCTTTTTACGACCTATATTTACGTTTTAAAGTCATGCGCCCTCTAGCTGGCGTAAAAATAATGACAGTGTCGTGTTATGTCTGTCGTCATGAAATGACGTATGACTGTTGTTACCAATCAAAATGCATGTTCATTTAAATGCAATGTGTGGAGTTTTTACATAATTTCTCCTATTTTTATTCAGCAAAACTCATTTTTTTTTAATAACAACTACACCCACCCCACTCCTAAACCTACCCTTAGCGATTTCTAGTGCATATACACTTTATGAGCACATGCCTTCCCTGGGATCGAACCCACGATCACATGATTGCAAATTGTTATTGCAATGCTCTGCCAATTGAGCTACGCGAAACCCGAAATATGATGCAGATAAAAGGGAACAATGCATTAAAATGAAAGTGTCCTGTTGTCGAGAGGGGTGCATCTTTAGTAAACACTCCTATGGGTCGTATTTCAGGGAAGTGACAAACGACCTATATGGCCGTACTGGTTGGAGAACATGCTGTGAATTGTACAGATAAACTGCCATATGTCACTCTCTAACAGAGTTCATCGTAAAGCATCATCTATTGTGAAGGGTCATTTCATTATGGTTGTTGTAGCTCTGTGATGGAATTTATTTTCAAGGAAGTACCTTGTGTCTTTTAATGGATAAAGCTACAGCAACATCTTCAGCTAGTCAGATCCTTTCCATCTAAACTGGTTATATCTCTTAAGCCTAGTAGTGAATGTTTTATGAGCAGTAGGAGAACTATATTCATCCGCACAGTCTCGCAGAGCCCAAGCACAACCAAAACAATGTTCTTCCACAAAATGCATGCATTTTTTTTAACCACTAGAGGGCCAAAAGTTACATAGTGTACCTTTAAAAGCACAATATGTAATTTTTGCCACTAGAGGTCTTCTATTCAAAACAAAGGCGTAGTTTAATGACGTCGAGATTGAGTGCGGAATCATGGGAGGTGTCTTCACATCACAGACAGAGGAAAAGACTCTGACAGGACCCGGGCAGAAATCATATTCATGAATGAGAATATTAACGTTACTGTAGTAGGAAGCAGAGCAGGAGCGGATGAAGCAGATCGCTGGAGCGATTGCTAATGAGAGACGAACGCGACACATGGCTTAAGAGCAGCAGAACTTTTATTATGCCACAGTCGCCGCTTCCACTTCTTCCGGTCAAGCGTATGTGGGGTAACACAGAGCTGTTTATCATATTAGATACATTTGAGTGTGTTGAAAATGATGTTATAACGTTAATCTGTGCGTTCGCTCGGCGGCTGCTATGAGACGCTTGTTGCACACTGCAATAAGCTAGATCGATATTAGAATATCATATTAATAAATGCTGGATGGCTTGTGTTGGTAAATGGCATGCAATTAAAACATATTGTATGATGGAGAAAATGCTGTATTACTGTTACTAAAAATAAAGCTGCATCTGATTATGCTATGTTAGCCACTTGACAAAATAGTGTCGTCTCTGAGGCATGAACATGGTACTCGCAGAAAATCAAGAAAACGATATTTAAACAATAAGATTAAAGGTGTTGAGCTATATAACAATTAGTTTTTTGTCTATAAATGTATCGAAACAGTTGTTCCATTGTCTAATAAAACATAATATATTAAAGCGTCTTTGGTGTTTCCATGGTTTCTACAAAATAAAACCAGAAATCGAGGGTAACGCAGGTATGATGTCATTGATAGGCGACGTGCGGACCCGGTCCGTGTCCTGGTTAAAATTGCTTATTTCTCTGGATTTAAACATTCTTGGAAACATCTGGGATAATGCAAGTACACAAGTCAACAAAATATATAACATTAGCTATGTTTCCATCCACCTATTTTTATGTGCATTTTGGGATATCGCATAAAAAAATAAATAAATAAATAAATGAATAAAAACGCTGGATGGAAACGCCAAGATGCGCATAAATTCTAAAAATGCACATAAAAAAACCTTATGTACTCAAATGAGTAGGATACATTTTTTATGCGACACGAAAACATGCACAAACTTTTACCGAATAAATTCCTTGATGCGCATCAAAAAAGACGTGACTTTGCAATGTAACAGCATAACTGGACCAACCAGCAGACCGAGCTCATTACACAGCATCTGAAATGCTGTTTTTGGTCATTGTATAATGCTTGAGCAAAGTCTGTTGTTAAAGTGGTTCGGTTTAATTCCCTCCCTGAAGCGCCCCACACAACTGCGTTCACAAATACCAGGCATTTGAATGCAAGATAACATGACAACGTTTTTTGCTTTTCGTCTGCACGCTCTGAGGCGCAAATAATTTATTATATATGAAAATTATTATATACAATTTGCAGAAACTTTCATTTTTCTTAGTTATATTTAGCGCCTGTGTATCAGGAAGTGACATTTTTGTTCTCTTTGACTGGCAGGACGGAAACAGTGCTTTATTCGCAAATGTTTTATGCAATATTCAAAATATGCGCATAAGTTAAATACGCAACTTTGGATGGAAACATAGCTATTGTTCTAGTGGTTTTTGGATATTTTAATCCAAAAATCTTACATATTGTGCCTTTAACATTTGTTTCAAGTAACAAAAATGTTTCTTTATGGTTTTAGTTTTAGTCAAAGATAATAACCCTGTTGACAAGTGAACAAATGAGTGAAACCAAGAATAAAAATAAATAAATAAATAAATAAAAAAGCATGCATGCATATGCCCGTCTCTTCTGCTGCATGCCTGGCAGTGCCCAAAAAGAGTCCCTCTCACTCAAACTTCACTCCACATTCCTCCCTCTCCCTCTATCATTTCACTTCTTTTTCCATCATTCCCGACACAGAACGTTCCAGTCACGGAAAGCTGCTTAAATGCGCAAATCGCATGCCTATTACAATATCAAAGCGAGACTTGATAAAGATGACAGTGTGTGTGTTAACGGAAGCGCCGTGACCTCCCCGCGTGTTGGACGGCTCTCGTCATGGCCTGAATGGCTCTACTGTGGCTGGACATGACCGCTGACCTCTTTCTGCTGCAGAGTTTCCTTTTTACATGACGAGCCAAATATCCAGCTCTCTTATGGCACTCTGAGTGGAATAATAATACGTCGTTGCTGGATTGCACAGGACATTTCGTTTGCGTTTCATACCCAGAAGCCCCCGAGGCTACAGCAGACGAGAAATAAGTTTCCCCTGCACCTCACATGCGATATTAAAGTGTCCTCTTCGGAACGCTTCATCACAGCAGTTGGGATACGTTAATTGACTATGAATTGAATATATGAATAATTGATGTGTTGTAGCAAATTTGAGCAGTAGGAGAAAAACAGCAGAAAATGGGGCTAAAAAAAAAGAATAAATTAGGCAACTGTGTGAAGTATGAAACACAATAGTCCTTTGAAAAAGCAAGATTAATCCAGGAGAATGTGGCAAATATACTTTAGCATCAAAATGTGTGATTTGCATGTTCAAAAGGTGTTCTGGGTGGTTGCTAGGGTGGTTTCTAGGCAAGTCCACCCTCAGGTCTCTAAATATGATTCGGTTGAACTTATGGGATTTTTTTTATCTCACTATTTTATTGTTCGCCAGGCAAAAATCATAAGTTTTATTGCTTAGAAAAGTACCAGCACACTCCTCCTCAGCAAAATGCATGATTTAAGGTATCAATCATGTCTGTAGCAAAAAAAAATGTGTGGGACGAACGGCACCAGAGTTTAGGGATTGAAACAAATTATGTTAGCTTTAGCAAGCACACTATAGGCTATCATATAATTTGGCTTAACTTGATCCAGTTGTGGATAGTAGCTTCACATGTTAGAAATGACTTTTAAAAGTATCATGTAGACCCAAATGTGTGTGGTCTGAAAATGAGTAACTCCAAATAAAATTCGACTGAATACTGTCTAACAGGTTAACTTGCAGCTAGCAATACTGCACATTAGCATGCTAGCTTTTTTATGTAATGTATGGAATGAGCAAGACACAAGAGACTGGTCAATGTATCATTTTTGCATGCATCATAGTTCATAAAGTTGATAGAAACATAATTATTGACTATTTTGTTTTTTTGTCATTTGCATTCAATATCATTACATTCAATCTAATTAAATTTGTAAAATGGAGGTTGCCGTATATCTTTTTGTGTTGGGACTACGTAAACCTTTATTTTTCTGGGCAGTTGATTTTTGTAACTGAATGTTGAAGTTTAATGTTAGTGTTTAATGTTCAGTTATGTTGGACATCTAAAAGAGTTTCTGGGGGTTTTTCTGTTCTGTAACTTTTGTGGTTACCATTGTGCTGAAAAGCAGAGCTTGGTTAGGTTGTGGGATTGCCCTACATATATCATGTCTATGCTGTATGATGTTTAATTCAAACAACAATAGCTGTGCTAATGTCAGTGCAGTCACAAGTAGCTTCTTACATGTTCATTGCATTTGCATGCAAACATGTCCTATGCTAGCTATTAGTTTGAACTAAGTAAGAATAATTAGTTCCAGGTCCCTATATATATAGATCACACAATCTGTGTGCGGTCATTGTCTCCTCCTCCTTGTCAAACAATCAGACGTGCATCATGCAACATCCTCCCACAACCTAAGCACAAATTCCACTCTTCTTCACAATAACTTTAACATAACGTCCAGAAACTGTTTTCACATGTACTGTAATATAACATTGAACACTTACGGGTCTTTCCGTTTACTCAAAAACATAGACTTGAATATACTGGAATCTACTCAATATAATTGAGCTGCTACAACAAAAAAATATATATACAAGTTCAAATATACACTACTGTACTGTTTTTTTTTTTTTTTTTAATGTCTCTTGTAAAGTCTATTGTACTCCCCAAGGCTGCATTTATTAAATCAATCAAAAATACAGTAATAGGCCTACATCTGGTGCTCTAGAAACATTTTTTATTATCATCAATGTTGATAGTTTGAACATTTTTTCTGGATTTTTTTTTTTTTTTTTTTGATGAATAGAAAGTTCAGAAGGTAACACTTTATTTCAATAGTCTACATTCTACTAACTATACGTAACTTCGCAACTAGCAGTCATTAGAGTGTTAATAGACTGTCTGCCTAATATCTGCTGACACTTTATTTTGATGCTCCCAACAGACATTCTACTGACTATAAGTAACTTTGCAAGTACATGTCAACTTATTCTACTAACCCTAACCCTAACCTAACAGTCTACTACAGTCTAGTAATACTCTAATGAGACTTGGTTGACATGTATTTGCAAAGTTACATATAGTTAGCAGAATGTCTAAAGTGGACTATCGAAATAAAGTGTAACCAATCAAAACAACAGCATTTATTTAAAATAGAAATCTTTACTATTTACTAATGTCTTAAAGAGGATCTATAATGCCCCTTTTCACAAGATGTAATATGTTTCTGGTGTCCCCAGAATGTGTCTGTGAAGTTTCAGCTCAAAATACCCCACAGATCATTTATTAGCTTGTCCAATTTGCCCCTATTTAGGTGTGAGCAAAAACACGCCATTTTTGTGTGTGTCCCTTTAAATGCAAATGAGCTGCTGCTCCCGGCCCACTTTACAGAAGAGGGCGGAGCTTTAACAGCTTGCGCTTCGGTTGCTCAACTACAACAAAACTGGAGAATCTCATGCAGCCAAAATGAGGATTGTCAGTAACGGTGTTCAATCTTACATTGTTCAAACCGGAGTTGGACACTGATGGAGAGACTCAGGAAGAAGTTACAACTTTTAGAATGAAACTGGACGTTTCTGAATAGTTAGTGGATAAATTTATGTAGTTGCTGTGGAGTTGATTCAACTCATCGACTAGCCAAAAAGGTAATCTTTTGTGCAAATTCAGTGTTGAATTGACCCTCGTTTTTGAGGCAGTCCGGTGTAAAATGACAGCATGGTAACACTCTACTACAACACTTAAATTTAACTCTTCTCTAAAGCAGCCCAACATGACCTCACCCCCTTTGTTGTGTGTTCTCGGGGGCAGGGTTTATGTAAATTTTAGGGTTAGTGATGTCACCAACCCGGGAAGAAGCTTGTTATAGTCCCTACCAGCTTGTTGTTTGTTGTAGTCCTTAAACAGCAAATTCTTTAAAAGAAAATATCTCCCTTTGCATTGAACTTTGAGAATCGTAACTTTGCAGATGTTGTTTATGCTCAAACAGCAACATTACACACTAACTAAAGTTAAAAAAGTGAAATCATAAATCAACCACCCCTTTAACTGTCACTTTTGATCAATTTAATGTATCCTTGCTGAAGTATTATTTCCTTTAAGAAAATCTTACTGACCAAATGGTTTTAAATGGTAGCGTGTCTAAAATTAAGAACATTTTACACAACCACTTTTTCTAATGTACCGGTCCTCAAGAAAGCCTTCTAAATCTCTAAATACCACATTAAACACTAACAATATTACTCTTTCCTCATCTTTCTCATAAACACATAAAACAACACTTTATAAATTTAACATTTACTCTCCAAATGAAGAGTTCAGATGCAAAAGCCTCTAAGCGCCGTCTGAAATTTTCTTCTAAAATTAACATTTTTATAAAGCTTGTATGTTTAGGTTCAGTAATTTCACTTTAAATGGCAATTAATAGGTACTTTTCATTGCCATTAAAGTTAAATAACTTAACATAAACATACAAGCTTAATAAAAATGTTCATTTTAGAAGAAAATTTCAGACGGCACTTAGAGGCTTTTGCATCTGAACTCTTCAAATCCAGTCCCTTGCCAAGCATGCTAGGAACAAGAAATCCACTGCCCAGTTTCAGTTAATGCAACAAATATTTGCGCATTATTATATAGACCTAACACAAACAGATTAAGAAAACTTCCATCTCATAAATTTCAGTGCAATGAAACTGACAAAATATTCAAGAATTGTGTTGCATCAGCTCATTTGTATGAGTAAACTGAACAAGCAGCAAAAAAATCATTTTTCAAGTGCACCACTAATGAGTTCAGTTCTGTCTTTTTCCATGCAGGTTTCTCTTTACCCAAAACAACAGCATTGCAATGCCAGTCCTCACTTAAGCTCAACTTTTTCAGATCTAGCCCTGAAGGACAGACCCACACACACACACACACACACACACACACACACAAAAACTAATGCTGTTATCTTGCTGTAGTTGTGGCCCGTCCCCAGTCCTCTCTCGCTCTCATTCAAAAAAGGAATCCGAAACCCTGTAATGTTTACTGCGACCCTCAGTACAGTATCCAAATGCCTGAGGCAACATACACAGTGAAAGAATGACTTGGGGCGGGTGAGTAACCATGGCTGACAGCTCACCTCAACCCCATCAATGTGGCAAAACAGGTTTGACAACGAAGGCAAACAACATGGCAGAGAAACAAGAGAACATATTTGATCCCTGAAAACTCTCAATTACTTGGAAACGGCTGTTATTGCACCACAAACCCCCTCCCTAAAAAAAAAAAAAAATCTTCTTTTATTACCACAACCTACAGTGCGCCACGAGGCCCTGGCAGTATCATCATAAATCAAAAGAGATTCAATTATAGAAAAACACATTGCAACGCAATCGTATCAGAACTGCAAAATGGGAGCAGAAGACAATTTTTGGGCTTTACTGGGGAAGAATAAGCAATCACTCATCTCAACATGAGGTGATCAAGACATGAGGAAAAGAGACATTCATTTATGCACAACTACTTCCAGCAGATGTCTGGTCACATTTGCATTCAGCAGATAAACGTTGTGATTTCAAAGGATGTGTGTGCACACAAGATATTGTTTTTGTAGAGTATCCAAATAACCAATTTATCTATCGTCTACGGATTTTAGCAATATTTGAGGAATGAGGATAAATACAATTTAAGCTCTATCGGCTGCATCTCTGGCATATTCTTTCGAACACTGGAAATATTTGTGACTTGTTCCTCAGTTTGTAAAAGCAGTAATGTGAAGCTCAAATTTTTGTTTAAAGGATTAGTTCACCCAAAAATGAAAATTCTGTCATTAATTACTCACCCTCATGTCGTTCCAAACCCGTAAGACTTTCGTTCATCTTCAGAACAAAAATGAAGATCTTTTTGATGAAATCTGAGAGCTTTCGGTCCCTCCATTGACAGTCTACACAACTACCACTTTCAAGGCCCAGAAAGGTATTAAAAACATCATTAAAGTAATCCATGTGACTCCAGTGGTTTAACCTCAATTTTATGAAGCGACGCGAGTGCTTTATTTGCGCAAAAAACATAATTTACTACTTTATTTACAACATATAAATCTCTAATGCACATTCGCACAACACGGCTTGAAAGATGTCAATGGAGCGACAGAAAGCTCTCATTTCATCAAAAAGATCTTCATTTGTGTTCTGAACATGAACAAAAGCCTTACAGGTTTGGAACGACATGAGGATGAGTAATTAATGACAATTTTCATTTTTGGGTGAACTAACCCTTTAAGCATTATGAACACATGAATTCTTTGGTTAACATAACGGATGAACTTCAAATGTCCAAACCTGTATGACTGACTTTCTTCATTGATGCTGCTCTTTAATGTCAGCATGCAGTGAAAGCAGGGGCTATCAATCTCCAAAAATGGCAAAAAGTACCATAAAGTAGTCCAAACAACTTATTCCAAGACTTCTGAAGTCATGAGATTTTTTTGTGTGTTTAGTTTGTGCAACTGACCAAAAATACAAGTCAATAATTGCTGAAAATTCTCCTTGTAGCTTACAAGATGTAAAATAAGTCTCTGATGTCCCCAGAGTGTGTCTGTGAGGTTTTAGTTCAAAATACCCCACAGATCATTTATTACAGCATGTTAAATTTGTCACTTTTTGAGGGTGAGCAAAAATGCTCTGTTTTTGTGTGTGTCCCTTTAAATGCAAATGAGCTGCTGCTCCCAAGAAGAGGGCGGAGTTTCAAGGGTTCGTGCTAGCAGCTCTCACACAGACTCACTGAAAATGCCAGAAACTGTTCAGCCTTTTATCTTCAAACAGTCGGACACTGATGGAGAAACTCAAGAAGAAGTGACAACATGTAGAATGCAACAGGATGTTTCTGGATGGTTGGTGGATTAATTTATGTAGCTTAAAGTCATTGATTAGCATATTCTGATTAGCAAAAAGTACCATAAAGTAGTCTAAACGACTTATTCCAAGACCTCTAAAGTAATGGGATTTTTTTGTGTGTGTGTGTGTGTGTGTGTGTGTGGAACTGAACAAAATACAAGTCGTTAATTGCTGAAAATTCTCCTTGTAGCTCACAAATCTCATTCATGCATGGAGAGTCAAGATACATACTGTAACACCATGTTTGACATCAACACCTCCACTGGTTCTGTGTCAAAATGTGACAAAAATGCCAGTTTGCATATGAGGAAGAGTAAATGAGATTTGAGGCTATTATATGATTTTATCAATTTTTGCAAGCAAACATCTCTTTCATCTTGAGCTTCTTAAATAGACTTGACTGATTTGCATTAAATCTGTTATGCACCATCTCAAGATGCTCCTGATAAAAAGCTATCAAAAGAATTTTAATTTAACCGTTTAGCAGATATAGGTCAATATATTTTGGGCTAAGGCCCAAATTTATGAATTGGCCTGTCTTGTGAGCACAAAGTTCAAACTTCACAAAACTTAGATGGAAAACGGGACATTCTGAAGAAACATGCCAAATTTCACAAATTTCTCATGCTCCATTGGCTAACAGTAATTTCAAAATAATTTATCTTGATGTGAATGACAGATGAGGGCTGTATGTTGTCCATGTAAGAAATCCTTTTCAGTCTAATCTATTTAATCAGTTTGAATGGCTGATTTCCTATTTGAAATCAATCGTCTCTTTTGGACTATCATGTATTTTTCTAAGCCACTTCATCAAATCCTAACTTACAATATCAAGACTGTTGACTTTCAGTAAAAACACACAATATTTGGAAAGATGCATATTAATTGTATCACCTACTTGTCGACATGTGGTACAGGTACTGGACCCAATAATCATGGCTTGTGGCTTTTTATTTGATAAATTTATGCCACATCACTATCTAAAGCTATTTTCCATTGCAATAACGAGACAAAAAAAAAAGATAAATTAATACAATAAAAATACTAATATTTATAAAAAGACAATGACAAACAGGATAAATAATTTACATACAGAAAGATTAAATAAAAGAAATAAATTCTATAGATTTTCCAGTTGAAATTTACCTAAATCTACCTATATTATATATATATATATATATATATATATATATATATATATATTATATATATAATTTTTTATATATTTTTTTTCTTAATTTTTGGAGCTTGACAGCATCTTCTCCATTCAATCTGCTAAAGAAAAAAGTAATGAATTTAGAAAGACATGGGGGTGAATGAACATTGACATTGTTAAACTGTTCCTAAAAGCATTTTACTTTGTCACTATTATAACCCTCAAGACATAATTTTAAGTTAAACATTTTAAATACTATTCGCAGTGCTCCATGCTTGCCTGATAGGCATTGAAAGTGTATTACTGTAAATACTTCCTTGTTTTACAAAAGGGTGAAAATTATTTACTGTGGTAGTCGATGGCGTGCCACAGAAGCTGTCCATCCTTAAGACTTCAGTGACACACATAGCTGAGATTCTTCCACTTAGGGAAAATCAATAACACGAAGCACGCAATAGATGCTCTGTTGGGTTTACCCGCTCAGCGAGTCGCATGTATGTGCATGATCAGTGAAACAGATGCTGCTGGGCTCAGACAGCTGTGGAGTAAAGGCACCAATTACAGTGGCAGCCCTGCCTCTGACACACACTATTACACACTCTATAATCTACCCTGCAAATCTCACTCCCACACAGTGTCAAAGGGGAACGAGAGAGAGCGCGAAGCGAAGAGGAAAAACAGGCATAGAGAAAAAGATGAAGCTTTGAGACATGCCGAGAGTAAATGAGAGAAACGATGGACAGAAGAGGGCTGAAGTTCAGGAGAAATGAAGCTAAAAGACTGAAAGCACACATACAGTAGGCAGTGGCGTGAAGTGGTTCCTCTGAAATGAGGAGGCAAAGTCCTCACAGAATTTGATTTTTTTTTCCATTAATTATGTAATTAATGTTCTATTTATAAAAACCAAGTATAAATCTCATTAATTTAGTTTAAGTATTTTTACATCTTTTCCAAAATAACGTTCAGCTGTTCTTTTTAATAAGCATATTTTCGGATCATCAGTCATCAAAGCTCAGTAAACACTGGTCACTGACGTGAAGATGTACCTTTAGTTTCACCAAGCTGATTGCTCACTAAACAGTCCCCCCACAGTCATTATGTTTTCAGGCCATTTCAAGTAGATTTTGACATGACAAAGTGGTGATATCTGTGGCTGAGTTGTTTACTTTAACACCATAATGTTATTCATTCAGGCCGATTTATGAACGCGCACGAAAACAAGAGGCAGGATTTATCACACAATCCAATCATATCCAATCATAACCAGTCATATCCAATCATAGTATGATGAGGCATTGCCTCCCCCATTCATTTTCAATTACCCCCGACCAAACCCACTGCACACTTTAGGGGGTCTGTTAAAACTCACTGGGCTCAGGGGAGGCAAGAGAGACGCGGACTCCCGCTGTTGTTGTTGTTGGACAGTGTTACTTTAGAAAAACTACTGACTTTAAAACTTAAGCGCACATTGTTTTGTGCCAAGCAACAATGTTTTTATTTCAGAAATGATTATTAAAACAAATTTTAAAGAAACAAAATAGTGTAATTCTTGGATGTTTTTTTTATTTTTTATTATTCACCCGCTCAGTCAGCTAGCCTGCACTGAAATAACATTGATCAAAATAGATTATTTTTGATCAAATAAATTCAGGCTTGATGAGCATATTATATATATATATACACACACACACACACACACATACACACACACGTACATCAGACTGTATTATTAGATTGCATGGATGGTTACATGCAATCTAATAATATATAAATACTTTATAATATATGAAGTTTATAATATAAATGTATCCAATTATTTTGTATAGTTTATCATTTTTAATCAAGAAACCATAGAAGACGCACCTCTCTGTGAAAGCACACATACAGTAGGCAGTGGCGTAAAGTGGTTCCTCTGAAATGAGGAGGCAAAGGCCTCACAGAATTTGATTTTTTTTCATTAATTATGTAATTAATATTCTATTTGTTAAAACCAAGCATAAATCTCATCAATTAAATTTTTGTAAGCATTTTTACATCTTTTCCAAAATAATAACTAAAGTCAGTAACATTTTAAACAATACATTTTATTTGTGAACTGACGTTTAGCTGTTCTTTTTAATAGTCAGCGGTCTTCGGATCATCAGTCATCAAAGCTCAGTAAACACTGGTCACAGACGTGAAGATGTACCTTTAATTTCACCAAGCTGATTGCTCACTGAACAGTCCCCTCACAGTTATTATGTTTTCAGGCCATTTCAAGTTGATTTTGACATGACAAAGTGGTGATATCTGTGGCTGAGTTGTTTACTTCAACGCCATAATGTTGTTCATTCAGGCCGATTTGTGAACGCGCACAAAAACAAGAGGTAGGATTTATCACACAAACCATATCCAATCATAACCAATCATATCCAATCATAGTGTGATGGAGGCATTGCCTCCTCTCACATGACTTTCCCCCATTCATTCTCAATTACCCCCCACTAAACCCACCTCACACTTTAGGGGGTCTGTTAAAACTCACTGGGCTCAGGGGAGGCAGGAGAGACACGGACTCCCGCTGTTGTTGCTTTTTGACAGTGTTACTTTAGAAAAACTACTGATTTATACACTTTTTAATGTCACATTTTGTAATATTTTTGTATACATTTTATTTTTGTAATATGGATTATTTTCTCATCCATGTTTATTTATTTATTTATTTTTATTTTTTTGAGGAGGCATTGCCTTCCTTGCCTCCTCAGAAGAAACGCCCCTGGCCAGCTTAGCATGATATGTGTAATATTTGAACATACTGCTAGGAACATGCTGCACTAGGATCAGTTTCCTCTCCTCAAATTCAGCCTATAACAAAGACTATAGAATAACACAAGATGCGTCACTCGTATTGTTTTGAATGGGAGACAGTACAACACGCAATATGGCGGAATAAGTCCCGCTTTCTAAATAAGAGCCAATCGCCGTTTTGGTAAAGTCATCGCATCACCTGCAGCGGCCGTTAGAAGCTCCGGTTCCTGTAGAAACAGTCAGATGGATGCTTCCCATAGAGACGCACACTTAGGACTGCGCATTAGCTTGATAATCCAGCCAGAAAAATACAGTTTTTGTCATGATTCGAGCGTTTAGAAACAAAATTTGTTTGTAGACAGTTGTTGTCAGATTTCATTGGTGATTTCTAATATGAAATTTAATCAAAAGCTTGGTGAACAGCTTTGGAGAATTTGATGTTTCCCCATTCAAAGAGATAGGAGCTGTACTTGCATGCCTGAGAGGCGTTTCAAAGATGGCCGCCGAGTGAAAAGACTTGTCTTAAAGGGACTTTGCCCATAATTACTATATGAAAAGCTGATTCTAGAATAGTAGGAGCAGAAAAACTTAAGCGCACATTGTTTTGTGCCAAGCGACAATGTTTTTATTTCAGAAATGATTATTAAAACAAATTTTAAAGAAACAAAATAGTGTAATTCTTGGATTTTTTTTTTTATTCACCCACTTAGTCAGCTAGCCTGCACTGAAATAACATTAGTCAAAATAGATTATTTTTGATCAAGTAATTGCAGGCATATTATATTATATATATATATATATATACAACACACACACACACACACACACACACACACACACACACACACATTAGATTATATTATTAGATTGCATGGATGGTTACATGCAATCTAATATTATATAAATACTTTATACAAAAAATTGGATACATTTATATTATAAACTTTACATATTATAGTTTATAATTTTTAATCAAGAAATCATAGAAGACGTACCTCTCTGTCAGAGACTACAGCCTTACCCTGCAGATTTCTCGCCCTGTGTCTATGAAAGTACACAAATAAAAATATGTAAAAAGACAAACAGGAAGTGGAAGACAGAACAGAACAGAATTACAGGAAGTAGAGGGGAATGAAGAAAGTAAAGGACAACTGTGGAGAGAGAGAGAGAGAAAGGAAGAGGGTGTTCACAGAGATAGCGGCATGTGGAGAAGCAGAATTTGGCTTGAATAACCGAGCCTGTATGGACGTCCCTTTCGGCAGAGATCACTGTCATTAAACTGCTACATGAGAAGACGCTCAGGATGTGTGCAGAGAGGCCTGGAGAGAAAGAGAGTGGGCTACACATCCTCCCAAAAACTGGCCTGGGACGACCCTCTGCTGTAAGCAGAACCCAACACGGATCCACACACACAGCTCCAGTGAAGACTCGCTCGCCAATGAGCCGCAGGCACGCCTCCTTATTAGCTAGAAGAGAAAATCAACGGAGAGAGACCGAAGATCTCCAGGGAGAGCAAGTGAGCTCTGTCACGGGTGCTAATTTTACAATCTAAATGACTCTGTCTACACACTATGTTAGTTCTGTTCTGAAACCTAGTGACCCAGCAAGTGCAAAATGCTTTTACAACACATTCACCACATTGCATTTTGGTTGCAGTTAGGTTCTGTTGCACTGAAACATTTTCGTTCTAGAAACCACACTTATTAAAAAAAGGAACTAAAATATGATGTGCAGTTTATGGATTTTTGAACTTGAAGTACTATCAATTATCAGTAGCATGCTGCAAAATTGAGAAAAGCTACATTGTATTTGCAAATATATTTTATTTTAATATAACAATAATTAAAATGTTTTAAATCAGCTGTGTGTTCTTTTTGGACACTAAAAACTTGTCTTTACTGCAAAAGGAAAAACCAAACCAAACTGCAAAATTTGTGGGATGTTTTATTTACATTTTAAAATAATGTAATCAGAATCAGATTTGAATGAGACACACCATTCAAAAGGTTTGGTCTGTAAAATTTTTGTTAAAAAAAAACTCTTAATTCTCACCAAGGCTGCATTTATTTGATCAAAAATTCAGTAAAAATAGTAATAATGTGAAATATTATTACAATTTCAAAGAACTGTTTTCTATTTGAATATATTTTAAAATGTAATTTATTCTTGTGATCAAAGCTGAATTTTCAGCATCATAACTCCAGTCTTTAGAGTCACATGATCCTTCAGAAATCATTCTAATATGCTGATTTGCTGCTAGGGTGACCACCATCAAACAAACCAAATGTGGGATGATTGCTAAGTTTGTGTGGGACAATGTGGGACATGTTACCAACACTAAAACACAACCTGAAGCTGTCTAACTTAATAAAAACATTTGTATTCTGCCTTTCAGCTGATAAAAATACTTTGTTCTTTAGTCCCTTCCAGAAAACACCATTACAACACAATGTAACATAACATTTACATGTTTACATGTCATTTAAATTCAACATGACCGACCCTAAAGGCAGCAGGTATCATGCAGATAACTATTTTTGATTGAAACAGTTCTGACCAAGTCCAACTCTGCTCCACATTTCGATTGACAGCCGTCACAACCTACTAGTGGCTATGTTTACTTCTTTCTTTTCAACCATTAGATAGGATTTAAAAAACGGCTGTTTTTGTTTAAGGCGGGATGTTACTTTTGTCAAAACGCTGTTAAATATAGGTGAAAAACTACGCAGCAAAAAGAAAATGCTTTCTTAAAAAGGCAAAAGAAACCATGCACGTTTTCCTAATATGATCACTAAAAACCAACAGAATGAAGAAAATGCGGGACATTTTCTCAACATGCGATATGCGGGACAAGGGGTGAAAGTGCTGTGCGGTACAACGCAAAGCGGGATGGGTGGTCACCCTATTTGCTGCTCAAGAAACATTTTCAGGATTCTTTGGTGACTATTAGTTGATGAAAAGAACAACATTTACTTAAAATATAAATCTTTCTTGCATTATAAATGTCTTTACGGACACATTTGATCAATTAAATGTATCCTTGCAGAAAAAAAAAAATTATTAAAATTATTAATTTCCTTCAAAAAAGAACTTACAGGCTCCAAACTTGAATGGTAGTGTATAAAAATACACTGCCCTCCAAAAGTTTGGAACTCAACAACTGAATTAAGTTTAGAATACAATGAACCAATCAGAACCCAGTTTAGGTCAGATAGCTGCTAATGATGGATATTTTGATGAATCGAAAATTTAAGTTTTTTCTATGTATAAACTGTTTATGTAATAAAATATGTTTTCGTAGTTTGTGTTGTCCCTTATCAGTGCAAAATTATCACAAATTAAAAAGAATTCATGCCAATATTGTCCAAAACCCCACTTTTCTATGGCGTTTCCAAACTTTTGGAGGGCAACATTTGTGGAGTTATATATGTATTTTAAAAAATGTACAAACAAACAGGGCTTACCAACTGTTTATAGTATTATTATATAGTAATAGTATTTTTTTCCATACTATGGAAGTCAGTTGGGCCCATCAACTGTTTGGTTACCCATATTCTTCAAAATATCTTCTTTTGTGTTCAGCAGAAGAAAGAAATTCATACGGGTTTGGAACAACTTGAGGGTGAGTAAATGATGACAGAATTATCATTTTTGGGTGAACTATACCTTTAAGTGAATACTTGAAATATGACAACACTCGGGTTTCATATTTGATTTTTTTATTCCTCTCTCGTCCTCTCAATAATACAATGTTACTAGTAAATGCTACTTTTAAATACATACCCACATCATCTCAATGAAATCACAACTAATCTAACTTAAAGCATCATTCTGTTGCACTTCCCCTAGAAGGAAGTTGGAAATTCAGACATTCCGAGCTGAATCAGTCACTTCATTTGAGGTAGGATGCTCCCTACGTGGGCAGCAAACAGCAGGGCAGCTCACTGGGCTTTGCAATAGTGCTGTTGAGTTGTTAAAGGGGTTCACTTGAACTTTATGGACAGAAACACAAAAGGCAAATTGGCTTTGCAACCATGTGCCCTCTCGACCCTCGTTTTGTAGCTAACATGCCAAATTGCATTTCGCACCTCATAGACAAACAGAGTAAACCACATGCTTGAAAGCAGGATGGAGAGAGAGAGTATGAGTGAGCGAGAGACAGACAGAACGGAGGGAAAGCAGGGGGTAGACAATCGCAGGAAAACAACTTCGAGGCCTGGAGAGGAAGAGCCCGGGAGAGAAACAAAAGACAGACAGAGAGAGACAGCATGACGAAGAACAGAGTTTTGCGTGGCACACATACACACACCCAGCCGCCGACCTTTCCCGTTTTACAAAGCGGTTTCATTGTAAGAGTTCATGTGGCCGCCGTAACCCAAACAAATAAAAACACTTCAAAACAGCTGCGAAATCTATTCGCCAGAGTCCGTGCCCATAAACGGTGGCTAAACGACTGTGGGAGAGATGGAGATGATGGGCGTGTGGAACCGAATGCATTTCTGTGTGATAAAAACAGCTCTGGGATTAGACTGTCGAGCCGTTATGGGAGACAGAGCTTTGTTAAACATTCAGAGTGGAAAAGCCCTGCCTTGCCATCAGATAAGAATATGGGGAGGGAAGAATAAGTATACAGTATGCTAAACAGTATGTTGTGTATTATTATAAGTATGAATCCTCAAGTGTCTCGATCAGATAGAACCACCGAAGGCTATTTAATAGTTCAGAGATGTCCTTTTAAATCTCAGGAGACTTAAATGAGTTCTCAGCTGCAGTACGGCTGATTTAAAGTCGACATGAAACAGCATTTGCAACCCATTTTACTTCCATAATGCGACATATTTCTGGGTAGAACAAGACATTCAACAAAGGGGGGAAAAGTAGGACATGATTTTATCCATCAGGAATTTATTGGATTGTAGGGACGTGACAGTAAGGAAATTTTCCCACGTGTGACAACATCGGTAATACCGGTATCAACTTGTTGAAGTGTTCAACTTCAACAAAATGGTGTTCAACTTCCATAGGAATGAACTGAAAACACTCACTCACTCACGTTATGAATGCCTGCGCGGTTGTGCGGATTTTACTATTGCTTTTGGATTAGCGCCAATTCGGGGGCAGCAATTGCTTGAATGGTGGGTCCATTATTATTCTTAACGAAAAACACATCAACTACAAAAACACAACTAATCTCTTGCAGGTTGTCATTAGCATTGGGTTTGAATCCAAAATATTGCCAAACAGGCTCTTTTACATTTCGCTTTGAAACCAAATCTTCTGCCATCGTCTTGTCAGTCAGCTCCTCACTCTCGTGATAAATGAAATCTGACTCCTGCTGCTGGTCTGTGCTGCGACTCTTTCGGCTCACGCTGCATTTTCTTTTCAGTTTTTAATTGTAGCGTCTGTTCTCTAAATTAACTAACTGATTTTATTACAGTGCCGCGGTGGGCAAGTGATGTAGGCTAACCGGTGTTGTGACTGAACACCGGTAACACTGACTGTTGCAGCAAGCCTTTTGGATATCGAAAAGTGGGAGATATACTAGAATGGACCCAGACGTGCAATACATCTCCTGCACCCACTTTTGAGGAGGCTTTTTAACATCTCGACGTATCCCGACAGTAGCCTTAAATCAACTATATGGCTATTGATTAACATTAAACAATAACTCACACGGCCTAGGTGATGTCAGTGGAACATAAGGTCTTCTCAACTAAATATTAATTTTTTTGTCTCAGATGTTTCTCATTAAATCTGTTCGGAGAAAAAAAATAGACACAATTGAGACAATTGTTGACATATATAAGAGCTATAAAATGAATGTGGATAGCAGTTGAGATCAATTTGATTAGAAAAGTTTGAGTTTTATATTAAGATGTCTGGCTTTAGACTTTAGTATCTTGGCAAATCTGAGCACAGATTGAAATATTGTTGACATCTCTTCTATAAACTGTGAGATTAATGGAGTCTGTTTGTAGGATGACAACAAATCATTGTTAAAACCAACCGGTATTCGTCATAATTAAATTTCTATTGTGAATGCTGACTGTAAAATATAGCTTGTTGTGCATATTTTGTGTATGGCTAATGACGAAAAAGGAGTTATTTTCAGTGCACCTACAACTTTGTTTATCGATGTTTGTACATTTTAGAGCTTTACTTTAATGTATTAATGAATTATTTATACTTTATTACCTCCCTTACATACAAAATATATTTATTTACATTTAAATAAATTTACAATGTATTTATCAATTTTTTTCCTTTTCCCCCACCCTGTAAACCTCCTAAAAATGTATAAATGAATCATAAATATATTAAAAAAAAAAAGATATATAGTACTCATTTAGCTACTTTATGGCATGTTTCACTAAACTATATTTCCCATGATTCACTGCAGCATCACAAGAATGATAAAAGCATAATTTAAACACCTACATTATATCCATTGCTCTTCATTTTGCACCAAAAAAGCACCCTGCCTTAATCAGGAAGTGTAAAAGAGAGTAAAAAATATGAACTTGCCCAACACATTCATTATGTTCCAACCAAAACCACTTGAACACTTATCATGTCGTAATTAATCTTGTGTACAAACTCCCCAGGAGGACTTGAAGGGAGCAAAAGCCCCCCACCGCAAAACCAAAGAAACTCAGTTAGTGCACTTCACAAATGGAGAAAAATGTGTCTGTGTGCCTTCGGTGAGTCAATGAGAGTAAATAAAGAGCCGCAGTCGATAATGTGATGTTACAGCAGGACTGGAGAGCATTTAAAGCGGTTTAAGTTTGAAGAGCTCTTTTCATGTGAAGAGCGCTGCCATGTTTCAAAAGCACACAGAGAGACAGAGAGAAAGAGAAGCAGCAGCCGAACGCCTCCGCCGTCTTCCACTGTAACCACACCACGCTTTCATTGCAGCTATTTTGGCGACAGTCGGGAAACAGCGACGGTGTGGAAGCCCATCAGGGGGGATAAGTACCTCGTTTTCGCTCTAGATTATTTCAGGCTAAATCCTCAAACGGTGTGGTATCTCCTATTCTCAGATGGATGAGGGATTTGGGACAAAGCAGCCATGGGTCAATGTGACAGTTTCTTTAAGCATAAAAAGAAAAACACAGAGCTGTTTGTTCTGAATGTAACCCGGAACGTGGATTGAAATAAAAATAGTGCCCTGCTCAAACAAAGACGAACAAGTAGCGTAGCTGCTGGGCTTCAAAGAAATCCAGACGCCTGATTCTAGAACAAAAAAATTAATTACCGCTCATATGGAGATTTTGCTATTGTTTGGAAAGGGAGAGGTGCCCTCCCGAAAACCCTGTTGGGAAAATGCACGGGATATCAAAAAAAGTCATGCATTTTTAATGGCACCTTCAGCACATTCTCAATAGAAGTTCTGCAATTGTGCTGGCTGCGTGATGACAGGCAATTGGTAAAGTAACGCAGCGGTTGGCGTGATCAAGAGCCCTTCACGCAAACACACACTCTGTCACCACACTTGACGGGATCTGTGTCTGAGCCGGGCGCTTCCTAATCTGTCTGCACCCAGAGAGGAGGCCAGTCCTCTGCCTTAATCTCCCGGGGGGGAAATCCGGGTGTCCCTTTGCCTCCGAAAGACACTCCCACTGCACCGCCGCACCTCAAACACACCGACACGCACACAGCGCGCTTTGATCAGCGCTAATACACGCCACAGTTGATCCGTGAAGATAGCAAATGACCCATTATGACATCACAAAAGCTGGTGGTTAAAGCAAACTAAGATCCGAGAGCCGCCACAATGACCTGACGCGGTGTTATCAGAGAAGGATCTGTAAATATGATTCAGAGGGATGTTCATCTGAAATTCATGAGCCGTCGAGGGCAGACTGGTTCACAATGGTTTTGTTTGTTGTCCAATTCCCGTCAAATGAATGTGTTTTGCAAAGAAACAGATTTAAGGGACAGAACTGTGTTATCATCTACTCACCTTCAAGTAACCTAAAACACAGTGAAAGACAAAAGTACTTAAACTACCATTCAGAAGGTTTTTTTTTAAAGAAATTTATACTTTTATTTAGCAAATATGCATTGAATTTATTAAAAGTGACAGTAAAGACTTCAATAATAAGAGTAAAGACTCAAAGAATCCTGAAAAAAAAAAAAAAAAAAAGTATCAGTTTAAACAAAAATATTAAGCAGCACAACTGTTTCCATCATTGATGAAATTAAGAAATGTTTCTTGAGCAGCAAATCAGCATATTAGAATGATTTCTGAAATTGCATTTTAAAATATATTCAAATAGAAAAGGGGTCCTTGATTATGATTTCACATTTTTAAAGATATTTTCTTTTACAGAAATCGCTTTTTAAGGATTACAACAAATGGCTAGTAGGGACTACAACAAGCTTCTTCCTGGGTTGGTGACATCACAAACTCCAAAATTTACATAAACCCCGCCCCCGAGAACACACAACAAAGAGGGTGAGGCCATGTTGGGCTGCTTTAGAGAAGGGGAAGAGTTGTTATAGTAGTTTTGTTGCCATGCCGTCATTTTACGTGGACTGCTTCACAAACGAGGGTCAATTCAATGCTGGATTTGCACAAAAGATTAACATGAATCAACTCCACAGCAACTACATAAATTTATCCACTAACCATTCAGAAACGTCCAGTTTCATTCTAAAAGTTGTAACTTCTTCCCGAGTATCTCCATCAGTGTCGACTCCAGTTTGAACAATGTAAGGCTGAACACCGTCGTCATTTTGTCTGCATGAGATTCTCCAGCTTTGTTATTGTTGAGCAATCGAAGCGCAAGCTGTTAAAGCTCCGCCCTCTTCTGGAAAGGGGGCCGGGAGCAGCAGCTCAATTGCAGGGACACACAAAAACAGTGTTTTTGCTCATGCCCTAATAGGGGCAAATTGGACAAGCTATAATAAATGAGCTGTGTGTATTTTGAGCTGAAACTTCAAACACATTCTGGGGACACCAGAGACTTGTATTACATCTTGTAATAGGTCCCCTTTAAATTGTAAAAATATTTCACAATATTACAGTTTTCACAGTTTTTGAGCAAATAAATGCAGCCTTGGTGAGCAGAAGAGACTTACCGACCACAAACCTTTGAATATTAGTGCAAATACCGTAGAAGAAAGTCCAGACTGCTCCATATAATAAAAGCAGACCACAACTGTCAAGCTCCTAAAAGCACAAAAAGCACCATAAAAGTAGTTTATATGACTTATTTGCTACACACCATGTCTGTTAAAGTCATACAAAACTTGTTGTGAGGAACATACTAAAAGAGTTAATTACTAAAATCTTCCCCTATGTCATAGTTCTGATTCACACTCGCATTCAAACCTGGGAAGTTCACGATACACACAAGAATATGTAACGATTGTCCACATAAAAACTGTTCTACATCTTTCCCACACCTTGCATGTTTGTTTATTATACATTTTGGCTAATCTGATTATGCTGTCAGCTAACAATAAGAGTACAGTAATCTCTTCTAAATTTAACACATTTTACCATGTACCATTGCACATTTCCTTCCAAAATTACCACTGATTTTATCTGGGCCAGCTGCATAGGAAGCTAACTGTTACAAACGTGGGGCGTAACCGTGCTACTCAATTAAACTGTGACCAATTATCTGCTCAACTCACTGGACATCACAGAGGAAATTGGCTTATTTAAGTGAATTAAGTGAAGCGATGGTGTCCCATACTTGGAATTTGTGCTCCGCATTTCACTCTTCCAAGTGCACACACAGTAGTGAACACACACACACACACACACACACACACACACACACACACCGTGAACACACACCCGGAGCAGTGGGCAGCCATTTTTGCTACAGCGCCTGGGGAACGATTGGGGGTTAGGTGCCTTGCTCAAAGGCACCTCATTTGTTGGTAATGTGAACGCTGTTCATTCACTCCCCCACCTACATTTCCTGCCGGTACTGAGACTTGAACCCACGACCTTCAGGTTACAAGTCCAACTCTCTAACCAGAGACTGCAACCAATTGATCAATGTGGACTGTGCTGGACTTCATTTACTTTATGCATGTAATTACTTTATACATGTAATTATGAATAATTTATGGTTATAACTACAGTAACTATATGTAACTTGTAATAAAATAAAGTGTTATATGTTTTATAAATATTTAATATAAATTATATTTTAATATTATTTTTTTTAAATGTTAACATATACACATAACACACACACATATATATATATATATATATATATATATATATATATATATATATATATATAAAGAGCAGCCTATAGCTTTTGTTTCATGGACAAGAAATTTTGTTTGAGCAAATGATGACAGAATCTGCATTTTTCAGCAAATCAATTCTCAAAGCTCCAGCAGATAAAAACTTCAAAACAAGCTTCTTCAATGCTTAACTTGCTAGATTCAAAAGGATTTTAAACTCCTGTCTAGCGGCTGGAAGAAGCGTTTTGTTTTTGTGAGGGTGCCCTGGGAAGTTTCAAAACACGAGACATTCTCGCACACACACAGTTTCCAGTAGCGCTAATCTCTAAACGGACAGAAACAAAACAAACAAAACGGATCACATATGCTAGCATGTTTCTAGGGATAAGACACTAAATAGTGAGGGTGAGTTAATCCTGTTCTGGAGCAGGTGTAGGAACACAAGCATGCCAAAATCTGCCCTCTCCTCCCTCCTCTTGCCCTTTGGTCGCTTGCTGAGTCTCGGCCGTGCGTTTTCTCTTGTGTTTGATGCACGAGCCCCCATCCCCCTTCCCCGGCTGTCATTCCCGACCTCTCTTAGCGCACACACACACGCACACACACACACACACACACACTTGCAACATAAACACTGACAAACACACACCGTTTGGCTGGTCAGACCTGCATATCTACTTCCTCTGCTAATTTACATTATCATTATGATGGGATTTTGCATACCTGTATGAGTACAAGTCGAGTACTTCCCAAACAAACAACGCACACAATAACCAAAGTAACATCAGCCGTTAACGAAGACTAGCAACATAAAATTACAACAACGGCAGTTAAAGACTCATTAGCTCATTGAAAAACAGGTTATAGTCAATAAACACCCCACATCATAAGGGTCTTCCTTAATTTAATTTCACGGAGTCAATTTCTGCGCCTGTGATCCTCGGGATAACCCTGAGTTCGTACATGACTGATTAACAATGCACTAACAGATGTCTTCTTTGTGTCGATACGACGTGTGTGTATGTATGCACTGGAGCGGGGGGTTGGTAGGTATACTGGTGTGAGAGTGTGTGTGTGTGTGTGTGTGTGTGTGTGTGTGTGTGTGTGTGTGTGTGTGATTCGTCTCATCCTTTTGAAAGGAAATCCCATTATAATCCAGGTTGAATGCTGAGGGCAGTCAATGTCAAACTCGTAACCTCTTCAGCATCTCCAGGTTTTGGCATTTTGAATGAAAGTAAAGCCAGAGCCCAAATCTGAAAGCAAAATCTCTTCTCAACAAGGACACAATAGTGGCTTAATCAGATGTAGTTTAAATACATCACACTCTAAATGGGTCTAATTCATTTAGCGCATCATAATCACCAATTTCGTATGTAAATCACTGCAGTGATTCACACACACTGGATAAAAATTGGTGTAGAAACTATTTTCTTTCAGGAATTGTTAGTAAATTCCACTATTAATCGCAAAGAAATATCAAGTAACATTGAATTAAACATGAAATTTTGAAGTAGAAAGATTCTATTATTCTTTCTCTAGCACATCTTATGACGTTCTAGGTCAATAAATTCAGATAGGGCCGTACTGTAGATTTACCACTCAACCAATCAGCAAGTTAGTCTTTTAAAGAATAACAAATGTTTCTGCAATTATTTGGAATCTTTTCCCGTAAAATGCGGGAATTTTCGATTCCCTAGTATTGATTAAAGGATGAACAATGGCAAGAGCAACCAGCCTAATCCATCAGCGCAGACACATGGGGGTTTCTACATGCTGGATGGGGCAAACAAAAGGATTTCAGTGCTTACGTAACGCCCATATGGGTCTGAACTATGACAGAATCTGTATGGAATAAAAAAAAAGAAAAAAAGATCGCATCTTATCAAAACTCCACAGAGTAATGCTGAAGAATTACACTTCGAATATGCTTATAAAACAGCTTGTGAGGATTAAAATGATTTTTATAGCACTTACTAAACTAAACATTTCAGACTTCAAATGCTCTCAGAAAACAGCAACAAAGGATTGTTTTTCCATAGAAAAAGTATATAATGATTGAGGAATATATCATCCATGTTATTAAACTGGCCGATATTTATTTGTCATTATAAAATGGTTAGTTCCTGTCCTTGATTCTGATTGGTCAATAGCTGTGTTTTATTATGACCGCTTCACCCAACGGTTCTGTGTATCACTACACAACACCCTTAGCAACCACTCTTAGCAACGTAAACTGTTTGTTCTCAATTGATATTGTTCATTGAAGCTTACTGTATTATGTAGAAGAGTATTGTGAGAAAGAGATTGAGTGAGAGAGTTTATTACCTGCATTCAGATTTAGCATTTTCCTTCAGGTCAGTCCTATGTTCATAATAAAAAATCGGTTTAAATGTCCGCTGCAATATCTTGTCATTTTAACAGTTAAGAGGTTTTCCCATGACTGACAGTGCTAGTCAAAGCATTTGTCAGTTGCATCTTGTTCCGTGTTCACAACAATTCAGTCTTTTCAATGTAAAAGTCTTCGGCTACTGACTGACACACTCATAAAGACAATCTTTGCCGCCATCTAATGGCGTAATAATGTAACTTCTGTTGCTGTTCATGGTCAGGGACTATCTTTTTCCGGCGGAAGTAAGGCTTTAGTGAATGTTTACTTCATGAAAGTTACACTGATGCATATTTTTGGCTTTAATATTTGTATTGTATGGTAACCGTTTTATAAAAGCAATAAGGTACTCCAGGCTAGTGCTGTATCGTGAATAAGTCTCCGCTTTGCGTCGTGCCTAACAACGCCCTTCAGCCGTGACTTATTCACGATACAGCACAGCCTCTCGTACCTTATTGCTTACATAATGTTCACTTTTTTGATTAAAAGTGTTCCTGTATCATTAGCTAAATGTGACAGCTTTGTTGACCAGTAATGAATAGTGCTGTCTATAGAGCGCTGCAGGAATGATTCCTAAAAACCAGTTAGCATTTTCAAACTTCTGGGTTTAAGGTTACATGTTTGAAATAAGGTCTGTGGTTAACACAAGCTCGAGAAACTTTCATGTTACATTTTCATAATACTCCACTCAAGATTTTGCTTGAGTGGAGTATTTAGATTTTTCCTTCTGGCGATTGTATTTAGACGTTCATAAAAGTTATCATCATTATAAACAAAAAGTGAAAGAAACAAACTTTTGTTGGTCACTCAGAGAGCTTATTTTCTGTAATTATCCAAAAGACAATGGAAAAAATCCTATTGTGTTTTTGTTGAGGGAACAAGGGTGATGCTTCTGGGTTGGCCTAAAAAAAAAAAAAGACTTCATCCCTGCAGACATTCATTTAGTCCAGTTAATAATAAATTTAATTTAATCACGCACCCTGATCCACTCTTTTTAACAACAGTACAACAGAATGGAAAAACAATTGGGTCAAAGTTAAAAAGTTTTAACTTAAAGGATTAGTTCACTTCAGAATTCAAGTTTCCTGATAATTTACTCACCCTCATGTCATCCAAGATGTTTATGTCTTTCTTTCTTTCTTCAGTCGAAAAGAAATTAAGGTTTTTGAGGAAAACATTCCAGGATTTTTCTCCATATAGTGGACTTCAATGGGGTTCAATGGGTTGAAGGTCCAAATTGCAGTTTCAGTGCAGCTTCAAAGGGCTCTACGTGATCCCAGACGAGGAATAAGGGTCTTATCTAGCGAAATGATCTGTCATTTTCTAAAAATTTATATACTTTTTAACCACAAATGCTCATCTTGCACTGCTAAGCAATGCGCCACGCATTACGTAATCACGTTGGAAAGTTCACACATGACGTAGGTGGAAGTACCAAGGTAAGGTGAAAAACATTCATTTTCTCCTGCAACTTCAAAATCATCTGACATTGTTGTTTTACCTATTTTTATAAAAGCCGTTTGACTTAGTCTTTGCACATTCACTTTGTAAACACTCCGCCTATGTCACGTGTGACCTTTCCGACGTGATAATCACAGAGCTAGTGCAAGATAAGCATTTGTGGTTAAAAAGCATAAAAATTTGTATTTTTTTTTTTTAGAAAATGACCGATCGTTTCACTAGATAAGACCCTTATTCCTCGTCTGGGATCATGTAGAGCCCTTTGAAGCTGCACTGAAACTGACATTTGGACCTTCAATCTATTGGTAACTGTTGAAGTCCACTATATGGAGAAAAATCCTGGAATGTTTTCCTCAAAAACCTTAATTTCTTTTCAACTGAAGAAAGAAAGACAAACATCTTGGATGACATGGGGGTGAATAAATTATCAGGAAATTTGAATTCTGAAGTGGCTAAAATGCATACTCTTAAAAATAAAGGTTTTCACAGTGATGCCATAGAACTATTTTTGGTTCCTTTCAGAAGAATCTTTCAGTGAACAGGCACAGCCATCTTTAGAATTTTATGTTTGAACTTCTGCTTTTGTGGTAGCTATGTATATTTCTATGGCAGCGCTGTCGAAGAATAATTAGCTGGTGAGGTTGATTAACTTATAGTAGAGTTAACGAAAGTTATCATGAGCATTGTAATGTTTGAAGCGAATGTCATAAATGTCAGTAGACCGGGAAGATTTTAAAATGAGTGTTTCTTTCATAAATCCGTAAGATCTTATGCTGTGGAAATAAAAACTGGAAGATAGAAAAGGGCGGGCCTACATAAGGTCTATTATTAGAAGACTGTTAGATTAGGGTTAGTAGAATAATTTGACATGTAGTTGCAAAGTTACTTATAGTAAGTAGAATGTCTGTTGGGGAAACATCAAAGTGTTAGCAGATATTAAGCAGACTATTAAGCAGAATGTGTCTGTTTTCAAATGTTTGTTTGAATGAATAAGCATTAATTTCATTTGCAATTATTAATGTGTATTATATCAGCACTACGGCCACGGGTGACCCTGCTCTCTGGATGTCGGCATCAGTACTGGCCATTAAAAAACCTATATTGGTCAACCACTAGTATATAGTGCACATGGGACACGCCGCCCTCATTACACAGTATTGCAGTGCTAAGCACATGAGAGCGGGGCAGAGGGGCGTAGATTAGAGATTATTAACACGAGAAACAGACTAATCAGTTCAACAGAAAATCCCCTGAACCACAAGAAGAATGAAGGAAACGAGAGGATGAGAGAGAAACGACAGGAGGGAGAGAGATTATTTGAAGAATTAGCAGCAATATGCAAGAAAGAAAGAAAGAAAGAAAGAAAGAAAGGCAGCTATTGAGAGAAGAAGAGAATCATTTCAGTGGAACAAAACAGCAATTATTCTGTTGTTATGCTGTTGACAGTTTTCATAGGCAGTCATGTGTGGATGCATAATGTGCTGAAGAAGGAAACGCAAAAGAGAGAAAAGAGAGCGAGAGAGTGTTTCTGACATTGATGAACTCTACCCGTGTTCGTGCACGCTTGTGGAGTGTGAAGGACCGACCACGGTGTTGATTTGGTGAAAATGAGCCAAAATGCTTCAAGACATCCCTGCTTGATACAGCAGCACATCTGCTCAGCGTTCACCAAGCCTGCTGAAATCCTCCCTTAGTCTGCTGCACCAAGACACTATCATTAATGGGTTCTGTCTGAGATGAAGACTGGTAAAGCCTCACGGATCGAGGACACTAGTAAATAACTAGTCATTTAGCAGATGCTTTTATTTAAAGTGACAGTGCACTTATTACATGTTCAATTCCCTCTCTCGTAATGTGTGCATTAACCTTTAGACCCACTTCCCTTACATAAAAGTACTCAAATGATAATGTAATATGAATCACAGAACAGAATGATTACAATATTCCATTGGATTTACATCATACAGGTAGTTACCTCAAAGAAAAATAATTCTATTATTATAAAGTTGATATAAAAATGGCCTTATATGCAATTGTTTGTACAACTGTTTTTATTTGAGCGTTGATTATTAAATAAATTAGTATAAAAATGATCTATCTGTCCATCTATCTGTCCATCCATCCATCTATCTATCCATCTGTCTGTCTGTCTGTCTATCTATCCATCTATCCGCCTATCCATCTATCTATCTATCTATCTATCTATCTATCTGTCCGTCTATCCGTCTATCTATTTATCTGTCCGTCCATCTATCTATCCATCCGTCTATCTATCTATCTATCTGTCCGTCCATCTATCTATTCGTCCGTCTATCCATCTATCTATCTGTCCGTCTATCCATCTATCCATCTCTCTATCCGTCCGTCCATCTATCTATCTCTCTATCCATCCGTCCATCTATCTATCTCTGTCTATCCGTCTGTCCATCCATCCATCCGTCCGTCCATCCATCCGTCCATCTATCTATCTATCCGTCCATCTATCTGTCCATTTATCTATCCGTCCATCTATCTGTCCGTCCATCTATCTGTCCGTCCATCTATCTGTCCGTCCATCTATCTGTCCGTCCATCTATCTGTCCGTCCATCTATCCGTCCGTCCATCTATCCATCCGTCCATCTATCCATCTATCTATCTATCTATCTATCCGTCCATCTATCTGTCCATTTATCTATCCATCTATCTATCCATCTATCTATCTATCCGTCCATCTATCCGTCCGTCCGTCCGTCCGTCCGTCTATCTATCCATCTATCTGTCCGTCCATCTATCTGTCCGTCCATCTATCCGTCCGTCCATCTATCCGTCCGTCCATCTATCCGTCCGTCCATCTATCCATCCGTCCATCTATCCATCCATCTATCTATCTATCCGTCTGTCTGTCTGTCCATCCATCCATCTGTCTGTCTGTCTGTCTGTCTGCCTGCCTGTCTATCTATCTATCTATCTATCTGTCTGTCTGTCTGTCTGTCTGTCTGCCTGTCCATCTATCCGTCTGTCTGTCTATCTACCTATCCATCCGTCTGTCTGTCCATCTATCCATCTC